>NC_142365.1:1565000-1860000 GCF_059441175.1 Urocampus carinirostris
CCTTTAGTACCAGTATAATTTTCCATTCATTTTGCCGGCTGTGATTTATGGACTTTGTACTTTAATGTAGGACGTTCAAACCAAATTCAGTCTCAATCGCGGGACCAAAGTCCAGTTTGGGTTAATTTTAAGTTTGTAATACATTCTTTTAATGTGGGCGCATGCGGCTAATATACAGGTGCGGCTTGTGTACGTACAAAATCGGTTTTCCTCTCAAAATGTGGTGGGTGCGGCTTATAATCAGGTACACTCTATAGTCCGGAATTTACGGTAATTATAACGTTCATTCATATCACTGAGTGGGAATACATGATATTTGTCTCCTTTTTATTTGCGCAGGAGGTACCGGAACACATATTTCGTGACTTTTTTGAATTAGTTTAGGATTGCCCCGCAAAAAATAGTACAATAAATGGAATAAAGTAAAGAAACTTGCATAAATGTTTAATAATTCTTAAGTTATTTGAAAAAAAACTATTTTGCTCATTTTATGTATTAGTTATTTTTCTATAAAAAAAAAAAAGAAACAAGATAAAAGTATAGTAAAACTTCAAAAACATGTAATAAAATCCCATTTTACAGCAAAATTATTAACCAAAATGTATTAATTTCCCAGCCATGGTAACCACAAACAATAAGAAAAACGTTGTCAGTTTAAGCTTTAAGAAAAAAATTGTGCCTCGAGATTTTTTAACAAAAAAAAAAACACTGATATGAAAGACAGACAGGCTTCAATCTCAGTTCGATGGGATGCCAACGTTCTTTATATCAAAATATTCAAAAAAGCTTTCCGAAAGGGTTCCTTTTTTTGCAAAGGGATCAAAGGGCATGAGCTTTATCACCATCTAGTAGCAGTTTGTGCATGCCCTCGTCTGTTTTGTTTTTAGAAACTACAACTTTGTCATGATTACCGATATGCATCACCTGTGCCCGCTTCTTTGGCCTCGGACTCTGATTGGCTCCCTGTCCCTATTTAAACCCACTCCTATCTGTCCCCTTTTGTCAGTCCGTCGGCGAACCTCAGTGAACACTAGGCAAGCCTTTTTTGGACCCTGACTCCCACCTGTTTTTTGCTTCTGTCTGTCTGTCCCCCGGCTTCGAGCTCTTTTTGTCCCCGACCATGTCTACTCTCTTATCCTAGCTTACGACTCGCTTCCGACCCCGACCATGTTTTTGCTCTCCTGTCCCGGCTACTGACCCGTTTTTCCGTTACCGACACTCGCCACGGAAGTCCCACTTCCGCGTTCAGTACAACCTGCTTCCCGCGTCCAGCAATCACCGGATCGTGGACGCAACCCTTTCTCTTTCTTCCAATGAAACGCAACGCAAGTGGGTCCTGTCTCCGTTCTGGTCCTGACAAACTTATGTTTTCTCAATTTTTTTAAATACTTTTTTGATCTTTTTCAAATGTGGATGCTGTATAACCCAATTTTTTCAGTTTTTAAAAAAATGGTAGATTTATCTTGTCTTGCCCATTTTGGTTGTACAGTAATCCGCATCGTCTCGGTCAAGGAAGCCGACAACAAAGTTATTGTAGATTGCTAATATTGTCGTGGCATTCTAGGTCGTGTATCTTGCTGTGAGTAAATGGGTGCCACTTTGTGTTTGTAAGGTTAATTATTACCCAATATCAGTGTCTGAAAGTCATGAGAAAAAGTTAGCGGACAGACAACTCTAAAAAGTTGCCTGCCCAGCCATAAAGTTTTTTCACAACTTGAAACGCAATAAGACGACGAATCGCCCGAAAAAACATTGTTTAAGGATTGATCATCAGAATATATAACGGAACAACACTTTTGCTTTTAATGTAAGTTTACGTTTTGTAGCGTCATCCATTTTGTTAGCTTCTTTTGAATCTTTCTTCTGGGGCTGAGGTTTTGGCTTAATTCCTAACCACTTCTCCATTTTTCTTGTGTTCTCCGTGCGTCTACTTTGGGAAATGATTTGCAAATTCACGACCTTATCACGCTCGCGAAAGTCCGGAAACAGGAAGTTATTCGATACAGTCTTCTGATCGGCTGCCGAGTATGCAAATTGCTAGACGAACCGAAATTCCGAAGTTTCCAAATCGAACGAAGATTTCGAAATCGGAAAAAAGCAAACGTTTGATTTGATTGGTTTTTTGTTTTTTTCTTGAAAAAGTTGTCGGCCAACCGGGCGGAGACGTTGCGTAAGTTGTACACCCGACGTAAAAGATGCACGCCCCGGGCGTCCGGGCAGGCATTATTTCAGACACTACCAATAAGGGGAATTACAGTCATTAATAAGGGGACGATTTGGCTGAGGTAGACGGGTATGAAACTCATTTTCGGAGCGTTCTAAACAAAATTAAAACAATTTTAGGCAGTTCTTTTGTATTGAAATGACTATTTGGGTGTGGCTTGTGCAATATATCTCAGAATGTCAGGTCAAATGAACTTTGACCTAAAGGTTGCTATTTTTGACCCAGCTGTTTTAGGAACGGGGCAGCACGGTAGCGCAGTGGTTGGCGCTTGTGCGGCACAGTTCTGAGGTCATGAGATCGAACCTCCTGTGTGGAGTTTGCATGTTCTCCCCGTGCTTGCCCGGATTTCCTCCGGGCACTCCGGTTTCCTCCCACATTCTAAAAAAGGCCAATTGGCCGGTCCAAATTGTCCCTAGGTGTGACTGAGCAAGCACATTGTCCGTCTCTGTGTGCCCTGAGACCAGTTGAGGGTGTCCCCTGCCCACTGCCCCAATATAGCTGAGATGGGCTCCATCACCCCCGTGACCCTATTGAGGATAAGCGGTGCAGATAATGGATGGATGTTTTAGGAACGTGTGTTGATATTGCCCACCGGCTTGCTCCTCCGGAGTCACGCAACGGTTGCGGTCGAGAGCGAGGGTCCAAGGCGGGTTGCAGATGCAATAATAAGACCCGGGAGTGTCCACGCAGAGACCGTTCTTGCAGTTGGTCGGGTCTTCACACTCATTCACATCTACGCGTTAAAACAAAACACACCCACGTTAGGCTGATGTTCATCTTTTAGGAGGAAGTTGATGCTTCCTCACCAGCCACTGCCGCAATCACACATTTCTTCTTGCTAGAGTCCGAGGTCCACGGTGGCTTACAGTTGCAGTAAAAGGAGCCTTCGGTGTTGACGCAACGTCCGTTTCTGCACAGGGACTCGTCGTGGCATTCGTTCACGTCTGCGAAATAGGGACGCATGATCAGTGTTCCCTCTAAGCTGCGCGCGTGCGCAATTACGCACTGCTCGCACATTCTCGGCGCACAAGAAAATCTAGCCAGGTCACAAAAATCAGGGCTCCAAATTGCTCATTAAGAAGCGACTTAAGTCAAAGTTACAGTGCATGATGGTCAAAATACACGGGTTCCCCTGACGTTGGGTCCTAAATGCGGTATTTTGAAGTCGAGTCGAAGTAGAACGAAGTTAGTAGAGATCCGGCTTCTTCGGCTCGGCTCACTAAAAGGAACCAGTTCTTTTGGGTCCTAATCGGCTCTTCGGGTTGTTTTTGCTTCTTTAATCCCAACATGACCAAATATGATGTAAGATGATGCACAACATGACTTAAAGGAAGGCGGGAATAGAACAATAAAGGAAAAAATACCAAAATGAAAAAGTAGTGAAAAGCTGAGAAAAAAAGAAACAAAAAAAGAAGAAAAAATTTAGACAAAAGCCAGAAAAAAAAGAAAAGAAAGAAATGTAGGAAAAAAGTAAATAGAGAACAAAAAAAAACGTAACAGCTCGGAAAAAATAAACACAATGAGATTTTTTTTAAGAATTAAAAAAAAAAATACAAAAAAAACACGGAAAAAAGAATGAAAAGTTTTTGTTGCGTTTAAATAATTTCCAATGATATCAAGTGAATCTTGTTGCCAACATTGTATTTCCACCAAAAATGTGATTAAGTACAGTTCTGTATCTCACAACCGACGAAATAAGCCCCCCAAAATGTTAATATTATGCGACAAAATATATCAGGAAATAAAAAGAAATGGATATCTTGTGAAAGAATTGTAAGAACAAACGGCGTTTGTAGGCCATCATGCATGAGTCAATTCATTCAAAAGAGAAAAATCATTTTGCATTGCTGGAAACTCGGCTTGATGTCAAGTTTTGGACATGCATGATAATGATTTAGTTGCCACACTTGGGATTGCCGTTGCTCACTGTTGTTTCAAGCGTTGCTCACCGACTTTGTCTGAACACTCAGACCCGTAAGGAAAATGACAGGGAACATTGCCCATGATCCTGGTGCCATGGCATGCCGCCCTCAGAGAGAAGACCTACCGATGCATTCGAGAAGATTGCCGTCGTAGTAAAAACCTTGCTGGCAGTAGCACTCGTATCCCGGCTGCGTGTTCTGACAGCGGCCCTTTTTGCAGATTTCGTCGGCGAAAAGAGAGCACTCGTCGATATCTGCGAAAGAAAGGCTCCGTTAGAGTACTCGGGGAAGGACAGACGTCACAAAACGGGACATCACATCTACCCTGGAAGGCAGGCCGGCTGTACATGAGCCCTTCGTCGTAATAGAGACCCTGCCCGTGGGGACATAGGAAGTGGAATTCGGCTGCGGGGACAAGACAGGACATATGTTAAAAGACGAAAGTCATTCGAAGACGTGGACAGTTTGGGTGGCACCTGAGTGAGAAACGGGACAGGGGTAGATCTCGCAGTGGTCTCCCCAGCCCACCCCGATAGAGCAGCAGCACTCCTGCTTGGTGACGTTGGTGGCCAGGACGCTGTCGCAGAAGACGGTGTCGTCCAAGTTCAGGTAACACTCTTTTTTCTCATCCGCGACAATCTGTGGCGCTGCGATGGAGGAAATACGAGTCGGCATCGAACGGGCAATGATTGCGTACGATGAGTTTCAGTTCCTGATTTCATCCGCCCCATCATAATATCGGAGTATGTCAATCCCTAGGTATCAAAAGTTCATTTGAAGTGGTCCCTCTGGCTGCTCGAGGGCAGTGTGGCGAGTTGGTTCAGGTGTAAAAGTGCATTCACTCAACTGTTAAATGCCCAACATGAAAATATTTTTTGTGAATAAATAAGTTGGGTTTAAAACACCCCTTGTCATCCATGATTATAATATTTAGGGTAGGTTACTAATGTTGTCATGATTACTGATGCCTCGGACGCTGATTGGCTCCCTGTCCCTATTTAAACCCACTCCTTTCTGTCCCCTGTTGTCAGTCCGTCTGCGAATCTGTTTTTACACGGCAAGCCCTTTTTCGACCCCGACTCCCTCCTGTCTGTTTTTGCTCCCGTCTGTCTCGGCTTACGACCCGTTTCATCCCCCTTCCAGGATGACCAGGCTGCAACGGGTGCAATGCAAACTTGAACCAACTCACCGCGCTACACAAACTCAACACTGCCCTCCAGCGGCCAGTGAAAGCATTGGGTTTGCATTTATTTAACAAAATCATAACATTTGATAGAAAAGACCCAGGGACTCTATTCTTTTATGACATGGTACTCCATTAAATCATCCAACAGGCTCGTGTATGTGTTCCCTGCCTGATTTAGAGGATATATTATTTGAATTCAATAGAATACAATTTTAACTATTTTGTAAAATGAGAGAATATATATATACAGGGAGTGCAGAATTATTAGGCAAATGAGTATTTTGACCACATCATCCTCTTTATGCATGTTGTCTTACTCCAAGCTGTATAGGCTCGAAAGCCTACTACCAATTAAGCATATCAGGTGATGTGCATCTCTGTAATGAGAAGGGGTGTGGTCTAATGACATCAACACCCTATATCAGGTGTGCATAATTATTAGGCAACTTCCTTTCCTTTGGCAAAATGGGTCAGAAGAGGGACTTGACAGGCTCTGAAAAGTCAAAAATAGTGAGATATCTTGCAGAGGGATGCAGCACTCTTAAAATTGCCAAGCTTCTGAAGCGTGATCATCGAACAATCAAGCTACATTCAAAATAGTCAACAGGGTCGCAAGAAGCGTGTAGAAAAACCAAGGCGCAAAATAACTGCCCGTGAACTGAGAAAAGTCAAGCGTACCCCTGCCAAGATGTCACTTGCCACCAGTTTTGCCATATTTCAGAGCTGCAACATCACTGGAGTGCCCAAAAGCACAAGGTGTGCAATACTCAGAGACATGGCCAAGGTAAGAAAGGCTGAAAAACGACCACCACTGAACAAGACACACAAGCTGAAACGTCAAGACTGGGCCAAGAAAAATCTCAAGACGGATTTTTCTAAGGTTTTATGGACTGATGAAATGAGAGTGAGTCTTGATGGGCCAGATGGATGGGCCCGTGGCTGGATCGGTAAAGGGCAGAGAGCTCCAGTCCGCCTCAGACGCCAGCAAGGTGGAGGTGGGGTACTGGTATGGGCTGGTATCATCAAAGATGAGCTTGTGGGGCCTTTTCCGGTTGAAGATGGACTCAAGCTCAACTCCCAGTCCTACTGCCAGTTTCTGGAAGACACCTTCTTCAAGCAGTGGTACAGGAAGAAGTCTGCATCCTTCAAGAAAAACATGATTTTCATGCAGGACAATGCTCCATCACACGCATCCAAGTACTCCACAGCGTGGCTGGCAAGAAAGGGTCTAAAAGAAGAAAAACTAATGACATGGCCTCCTTGTTCACCTGATCTGAACCCCATAGAGAACCTGTGGTCCCTCATCAAATGTGAGATTTACAAGGAGGGAAAACAGTACACCTCTCTGAACAGTGTCTGGGAGGCTGTGGTCGCTGCTGCACGCAATGTTGATCGTGAACAGATCAAAGCACTGACAGAATCCATGGATGGCAGGCTTTTGAGTGTCCTTGCAAAGAAAGGTGGCTATATTGGTCACTGATTTGTTTTTGTTTTGTTTTTGAATGTCAGAAATGTATATTTGTGAATGTTGAGCTGTTATATTGGTTTCCCTGATGAAAATAAATCATTGAAATGGGTATACATTTGTTTTTTGTTAAGTTGCCTAATAATTATGCACAGTAATAGTCACCTGCACACACAGATATCCTCCTAAAATAGCTAAAACTAAAAAAGCCCCACTCCAACTTCCAAAATATTCAGCTTTGATATTAATGAGACTTTTGGGTTCATTAAGAACATGCTTGTTGTTCAATAATAAAATTCATCCTCAAAAATACAACTTGCCTAATAATTCTGCACTCCCTGTATATAATTTTATACAAATAAATTGTAAAAGTTAAAAAGAATAATATTCGAAATGAGCAAAATCATTTGCCATAAAAAAAAATAATTTAGATGAGGAAAATCTCTCTCTCTCTCTCTCTCTCTCTCTCTCTGTCTGTCCCTCTCTCGCTCTCTTTCCCTCTCTCTCTATGTCTCTCTCTCTGTCTCTCTGTCTGCCTCTCTCTCTGTCTCTCTCTCTGTCTCTCTCCCTCTCTCTTTCTCTCTCTCTCTTTATGTCTCTCTTTCTGTCTGTCTGTCTCTGTCTCTTTTTCTGTCTATGTCTCTCTCTCTCTCTCTCTGTTTATGTCTCTCTCTCTCTCTCTCTCTCTCTTTCTCTCTGTCTATGTCTGTCTCTCTCACTATATATATCTCTCACTATATCTCTCTCTATCTCTCTCTCTCTATGTCTGTCACTCTCTCTGTCTCATGTGTCCACGTCTCTCTCTCTGTCTCTCTCTCTTTCTCTCTCTATGTCTCTGTCTATGTCTGTCTCTCTCTCTCTCTGTCTATGTCTCTCTAACTATATCTCTCTCTATGTCTCTCTCTCTATGTCTGTCTCTTTCTCTATGTCTGTCTCTCTCTATGTCTATGTCACTCTCTCTGTCTCATGTGTCTATGTCTCTCTCTCTGTCTCATGTATCTATGTCTCTCTCTCTGTCTCTCTCTCTCTCTCTCTCTTTCTCTCTCTATGTCTATGTCTCTCTTTCTCTCTCTCTGTCTATGTCTCTATGTCTCTCTCTCTCTCTCTCTATGTCTCTATGTCTCTCTCTCTCCCTCTCTATGTCTCTCTCTCTCCCTCTCTATGTCTCTCTCTCTCACTATATCTCTCTCTATGTCTCTCTCTCTGTTTGTCTCTCTCTATGTCTGTCTCTCTCTCTCTATGGCTGTCTCTCTCTTTCTCTCTCCATGTCTCTGTCTATGTCTCGCGTTCTCTCTCCCTCTCTCTTTCTCTCTCCATGTCTCTGTCTATGTCTCTCTCTCTCTCACCATATCTCTGTCTATGTCTCTCTGTCTCTCTCTACATCTCTCTCTCTCTCTCTCTTGCTCGCTCTCGCTCTATCGCTCTCTTTCTCTCTGAATCATTTTAAACCCCCGAAAAAGAGATGGGAACGAACATGACGTTTTTATGGGGAGACGGAGGAAGACACGCTTACCCTCGCAGCTGTGTTTGTCCTCGGAGAGGACGTAGCCGTGATGGCAGACGCAGACGTAGGATCCGGGCCGGTTCTCGCAGGATCCGTAGGGCTGGCAAAGGCTCCAGTCCGACGCGCATTCGTCAACGTCTGCCAAGGAAAACAAAACTTTGTCATTCCAATCCAAACATCAGACTGGAGGATGTCTGGCTGGATTAAGGAAAGAAAACATTGCCTTTATTGGTATGTTGGAACATTATGGCGTCGGGAAATGAAGATTATTATACGTGATGCTGTCCTGCTGCTGAATTCTGCTTTACTCACGTTGTGTCATGATCACTGATGTGACTCAGCCGTACCCGCTCTTTTGGCGCCAACCGCCGCGGGTTCTGATTGGCTCCCTGTCAGTATTTGAACCCACTCCTGTCTGTCCCCTTTCATCAGTCCATCTGCGAACCTCAATGTATACAAGGCAAGCCTTTTTCCACCCTGACTCCCACCTGTCCCGCTTTTGCTCCCGTCTGTCTCCGGCTACAACCTGTTTTGCTCCTGACCACGTCTGCTCTCCTGTCCCGGCATTTGACCTCTATTTGTCCTCGACTACGTCTACTCTCCCGTCCTGGCTAACGACTCGTTTCTGACCCCGACCACGCTTTGCTCTTAAAGGATTTTATACGATTGACTCATAATACAATGAAGATTTTCACTGAGTAGGTTTTAGTTCAATGGCAGGTCAGGCTGTTCCAAATGCAAAATATTTTGTCTAGTTCTTTTGATAACAGGACTCTGACGGAGGACGGCAGGTTGTTATTTTGAGAACAATATGTAGAAACGCTTGGCGTTGTTTTGAGAAAACCCACGTTGGGCTTCCTTGGCACGCCCATGGGAGGAGCTGGCACACCATCTTGCAGGGAGATGTGGGCCAAGGAGAAAAAAAGAGCTAAAGGACTTCAGAAGATGGTTTTCAGAGACTCCAACGACACTAATTCGGCCGTTTTCGATGGAGTACACTTAGTTAAATTGTTAATGAAATAAAATCTGCCCCCGTGTGGAAATGTCGGTTTTACTGTTCATCTTTTCCGTCAAGAAACGAGCGCGCATAAATTGTTGAGTGAATGTAGGTTGTGTTTGGTTAATGGAGTCAGGTAACTCATTCCAACAATTTGGTAAATGGTACATTTTGATATTTAATTCCCAACACTTGCGTTACGTTTCTCTTAGTCTTATTAGAAGAAAGGAAAGGGTTGCACCCACGATCCGGTGATCGCTGGATGCGGGAAGCAGTTCACTCTGAACACGGAAGTGGGACTCCCGTGGCGAGCGATGGCGGTTTCGGGAACAGAAAAAAAACAGGTCAGTAGGCAGGACAGGAGAGGAGAAAATGTGGTCAGGATCAAAAAACAGGATGAAGTCGGAAAACAGACGGGAGCAAAAACAGGTGGGAGTCAGGGTCGAAAAGAGCTTGCCTAGAGTAAACTGAGGTTCGCAGACGGACTGACAACAAGTGACAGAAAGGAGTTTGTTTAAATAGGCAGAGGGAGCCAATCAGAGTCCAAGCACAGGTGATTCACATCGGTAATCATGACATAATAACCAAAAGAAAGCATCTTGAACAGTACCAAGAAACGGCAAAGAAGATCTTTCAGTAGTTTGAAGCCCAGAGACAAAATACATATGGAGTGTCTCAGCTTAATGTTGTTTGCAAGCTCTCAAGATTGCACAAGCCAAGATATATGCGGGTTCACCACTTTCACGGGTTGATGTAGATTATTTCTTCTATTTATTTTTTTATGTGGCAATTTTAAGCATTTACCGTCATTTTGAACTATAGATTTACTCTTCAGAGTAAAACTTTAATTTTGGGTGTCAATAATCTGTGGGGGTAACAGTGTTACATTTTAAATGACCTAACTAATAACCAGGGTTGGGTAGGGTTACTTTAACTGGGTTACTTTCAATGACTTTTGGATGACTCCAATAGCAAATATGCTAATACACAGGCGTCAAACAGTCGGCCCGCGGGCCAGATCAGGCCCGCCAGGGGATTGAATCCGGCCCGCGAAACAACAGTCAGAGAAGAACAAGAGAAAAAAAAGCTGCAGGTTGAAATATGTCAACTTGAGCCAAGTGCCTCTCACAAAGACACTGTACTTGTATTTATTTCTATCTCTCTGTCTCTCTGTCTCTCTCTCTTCCACCCCTTTTCTCCCACTCTCTGTCTCTTT
This sequence comes from Urocampus carinirostris, assembly GCF_059441175.1. Taxonomy (NCBI): domain Eukaryota; kingdom Metazoa; phylum Chordata; class Actinopteri; order Syngnathiformes; family Syngnathidae; genus Urocampus; species Urocampus carinirostris. The sequence continues at coordinate 1,575,515 of NC_142365.1, forward strand.
CACTCTCTGTGTCTCTCCTTTTATCTTCCATTGTTGCTCTTTGTCTCTTTTTCTCTCTCTCTGTCTATCTAACTTCTTTTGCTCTAACTTCATTTTTTCATTTTCTCTCTTTTCTCTTTCTCTCTTCCTACCCTTCGGGCTTTCTTTTCTCTTTTCTCTCCTTCTGTCTTTTCTCTCTTTGGATTTCTTTCTTCCTCTCCATTTCTTTCCCCCTCTCTCACGACTTCTTTTTTCATCTCTTTTGTTTCTCACACTCTCTCCCTCTCTCTCTTTATTCGTCCCGCCCTCTCTCTTCTTTTCCCTCCTTCTTTCTCTTATTTCTTTATCTATCTTTTTCTTTCTCTTGAATCTACTCGTCCGGCCCCCAACAGAATGTTTGTTCTATCGTGTGGCCCCCGAGTTAAAATGAGTTTGACACCCCTGTGCTAATAAAAGACAAAAGAAACTCAATAGGAGTCAAATGATGACTCACAACACGTGGTAAGCTTTCCCTCCTGGCTTTGATCTCCGGCAAAACGAACATAAAATGCGACAGAAACAAAATGAAAATAAATCCAAACAGCTTGCTAACATCATTTTTGCCGTTACTCCCCAAGCCTGCACAAAATGGAGTCATTTTATTCATATTGAGTTTCTTTTGTCTTGTATTAGCATATTTGCTATTGGAGTCATCCAAAAGTCATTGAAAGTAATCAAGTTAAAGTAACCCTACCCAACCATGCTAATAACTGTCTGGAGCTAATGACTGTTTTTCAGTAACACGCCTAGCTAAGTTTGGAACTTTCAGATTGGTTTACAGTTTGGAGTCAAGTAAAGACCCCAAATCCCCCCGATAATACGTTTGCATGTCGATACTTTCGTCGATATTTGATATTTCCTTTAGGATTGGAACGGACTGACCTTGGCAACGCCTGCCGACCAGCGTGTAGCCCCTCTGGCACTCGCAAGTGTAGGAGCCCATGCTGTTGATGCAACGGCCTCGTTGACAGTTCGAAGGCCTCTCGCACTCGTTGATATCTGGAGAGACGACATCGAGATAGCCGGCTAACCCGTGATCACCTTTCCTCGACCAAATTATTCAATGTGGCTGTTAAAAGTATTCCCAAACGCGATTTTTTTTTCAATCAGGCACAGAACGTACCGTGTTCCTCACCACAAATGGAAATATGGAGACTCAGAGTTGCTTGTTTCCTCTAAAACGGTGACATCATCGAAGGAACAAAATTGGGAATCCCATTAACACAACATATGAGGCAGCTCCAAAACAAATCGCAGTGAACAGTGATTGCATAGCCGCCATTTCTGCTTGAGGGAATTAGAACTTGGCTTATCCTGACACTGGAGGCCTTGTTACTATTTTTTTCAGAGTCGCAGGCTTCTTTGACCAAAAACTGGTTAAGTTTCCCTGCCTCTGTTACAGAGTGAGCGCGTTTTGAGAAATGGATAATCAGAGTTGCTTGTTTCCTCTAAAACGGTGACGTCATCGAAGGAACAAAATTGGGAATCCCATTAACACAACACGTGAGGCAGCTCCAAAACAAATCGCAGTGAACAGTGATTGATAGCGGCCATTTCTGCTTGAGGGAATTAGAACTTGGCTTGTCCTGACACTGGAGGCCTTGTGACTATTTTTTCAGAGCTGCAAGCTTCTTCGACTAAAAGTTTCTCTGCCGCTGTTACATAGTGCGTTCTATGTTTGAATTCCTATTTAAGTCAAGTTTTAGGGTATTTAATAGATATTTATTCTGTTCGGCCTGCAACCAAAGGTGTGATTTGAGTATTGTCCCTCTGTGTAATTGAGTTTGACACCGCTGGCATAGAATTCTCAACTAAACCTACCAAAACTTTTCTTGAAACACTCATAACTCATAATTTGAGTAATTGCCTCGTAAAACAGAGCTGGACAGCCTGACAACTGTAGCTGAGAGACGGGCACTCAACAAGCTGCTGTCAATCATGGAATATTCATCACATCCACTACACAGCATCATCTCCAGACAGAGGAGCAGCTTCAGCGACAGACCACTGTCACAGTCTTGTTCCACGGACAGACTGAGGAGATCATTTCTTCCTCATGCCATGAGGCTCTTGAACTCCACCGGAGGAGTAAAAGCCACATTAAACCCCAACCCCACATTTGTATATTACCCTATTTTTATGACGGTGTGTATTTTCTGTAGCACTATTTAAATACTCTATAGCGAAACGTTATATTGGGTATTTATGTATTCTATATCTTTTATACTATTCTTTTATTTTTCAAGACAAGAATACTGCTGGAAGTGGGAATTTCCCTACAGGGATGAATAAAGTCTCTCTCTCTCTCTCTCTCTCTCTCTCTCTCTCTCTCTCTCACTCTCTCTATGACTGTCTCTCTCTCTCTCTCTCTCTCTCTCTCTCTCACTATGACTGTCTCTCTCTCACTATCTCTCTCTCTCTCTATGACTGTCTCTCTCTCACTATCTCTCTCTCTCTCTCTCTCACTATCTCTCTCTCTCTCTATGACTGTCTCTCTCTCTCTCTCTCTATCTCTCTCACAATGACTGTCTCTCTCTCACTATCTCTCTCTCTCTCTATGACTGTCTCTCTCTCACTCTCTCTCTCTCTCTCTCTCTCTCTCTCTCTCTCACTATGACTGTCTCTCTCAATATCTCTCTCTCTCTCTATGGCTGTCTCTCTCTCTCACTATGACTGTCTCTCTCTCTCTCTCTCTCTCTCTCTCTCTATGACTGTCTCTCTCTCTCACTATCTCTCTCTCTATGACTGTCTCTCTCTCACTATCTCTCTCTCTCTCTCAATGACTGTCTCTCTCTCACTATCTCTCTCTCTCTCTCTCAATGACTGTCTCTCTCTCACTGTCTCTCTCTCTCTCTCTCTATGACTGTCTCTCTCCCTCACTATGACTGTCTCTCTCTCTCTATGACTGTCTCTCACGATCTCTCTCACTCTCTCTATGACTGTCTCTCTCTCACTATCTCTCTCTCTCTCTATGACTGTCTCTCTCTCACTATCTCTCTCTCTCTCTATGACTGTCTCTCTCACTGTCTCTCCCTCTCTCTCTCTCTCTATGGTATCTATGATAGCTCTCTCTCTCTCTCTCTCTCTCTCTCTCTCTCTCTCTCTGTCTGTCTCTCTCTCATTATCTCTCTCTCTATCTATCTCCATCCATCCATCCATCCATCCATCCCTCTATCTATCTAGTGTTCCTTCAATGATGTCTCAGCTCAGGGTGACAAAGACATGCTGTCTTCCGAATGCATTGTATCGTAAAATAATTGTGTACTGATAAAATGTATGGATCTTATGCAAAAACCCTGTAATATCTACCCCGCATTTTACATGTTTAAGAATTTGGGAATACCTTTAAACATCATCAAGAGGAAAGTCAATGAATTCTTGCCTTCGCAATGGCTTCCTTCCTGCGTGCGCTGGTAACCCGGATAGCACTGACATTGAAAGGATCCTTCGGTATTGATGCAGCGGCCGTAGGCGCACAGACGGACGTCCTCGCACTCGTCGATATCTGCGCCAGAGGGGGCCGAAGGAAACGCAAAGGTCGTACGTTATTACAGTTGGACCTCTAGAAAACCGTTACATGATGGACACACTGAGGCAATGTTTAGTCTCCGTTTAAAAAACATTAAAGGGACATTTATAGGAAATCAATGTCCTGCAGCCATCTTCTACTGGCCCTTCATCACTCTTGCTGCTGCTGGACCTTAGTGCTGCTTTTGACACTGTGGACCATAATATCTTACTAGAACGGTTGGAAAAATGAATCGGTCTCTCAGGAACCGTCCTCTTATGGTTCAGATCCTACCTCTCAGATAGGACACACTGCGTTAAATATGGCAAATTGACATCTGAGCCATTTAGTGTTACTTGTGGTGTTCCGCAGGGTTCAGTACTTGGGCCCCTTCTTTTCAGCATTGACATGCTTCCATGAGGTGATATTATTCGCAGTTTCCATTGCTACGCAGATGTCACTCAACTATATCTTCCGATGGGGCAGACCTGGGCACTCCGGTCCTGGAGGGCCATACGTCCTGCCAGATTTTGAAGTTTGCTCTTCTTTAACTCAGGTGATACAAATTATAACCTCGTTAGCAAGCTAGCAAGTGCTCGTTAACGATACTGGTGATTGGAATCACCTGTATTGGATCAGAGAAACCTCAAAAATCATGCGGAACATGCGGCCCTCCAGGACCGGAGTGCCCAGGTCTGCGATGGGGGAATCTGCCACACTAAATTGTGGACATTTGGAGGCCTGCCTCACTGAGATAAAAGAATGGATGTCACTCAACTTCTTGCGCCTTAACTCTGAGAAGACCAAAATGTTAGTCATTGGTCCATCTAAATGCCGTGACTTGTTCTCAAAAACGGCTCTGAACATTGACAAATGTAATATCCCAGAGTGACTCCGTCAAAAATGTAGGTGTCATCTTTGACCCCGATCTGTCCTTTCAAACACTCGTGTAGAAAATGACTAGAACCGCTTTCTTCCATCTTCGCAACATTGCTAAAATTCGTCCTATGCTGTCTCAGTTGGATGCGGAGATTATAATTCATGGGTGATTCACTGTAATGCACTACTCCCCGGTCTCCCGAAGTCCAAAATCAAGAAGCTTCAGCTGGTACAAAATGCTGCAGCGAGGCTTTTAACAAAGACAAGAAAGTTTGATCACATGACCGCGATGTTAGCTAACCTGCATTGGCTCCCTGTTAGCCTAAGATGTGATTTTAAGGTTCTGTTGGTAGTATACAAAATTGTGCATGGACTTGCTCCCTCATATATTTCAGATTTATTTTCCCACTATGTTCCTGTGCGGAGCCTTCGCTCTGTGGTCTATTCGTGATTCCAAGAGCCAAGAAGAAATCTGAAGGTCTGAAAGGGTTTTCCATTCGGGCCCCGGTACTGTGGAAATACTCCTCCCCCGGGATTGGATCTGCAACCTCAGTGGAACTGTTTAAATCTAGGTTTAAAAAACACTATAGATGGATAGATAGATACTTTATTCATCCCCGTAAGGAAATTCACACTATAGCACATGAATAACCTATATTTGATGTTGACAATATCTGTGTATTATTTGCCCTAAATGTAGGTTTTAGATGATGGGATGGTGTCATTACATTCTGTGGTTTGCAATAACCTGTGGTCTTTGCAGCCCTTTGAGACTCTTTTATGATTAAGGGCTCTACAAAGAAACATGACTTGACTGAGGTTTTTGAATTTTCCCTTGCCCTCATGTAGGTTTTAGATCAGGGTACGGTGTCATAATAGTCTGTAGTTTGCGATAGTCTGTGGTCTGTGCAGCCCTTTGAGACTGTCCCTTCTCAAGGTTTCTTCATTTTCCTCATGTTGACATTTTTGAGGTTTTCCTTGCCCTCATGTAGGTTTTAGATCAGGGGATGGTGTCATAATAGTCTGTAGTTTGCAATAGTCTGTGGTCTGTGCAGCCCTTTGAGACTCTTTGTGATTAAGGGCCAAACAAATAAACATGACTTGACTACTGTAGGGACTGCCAGAAAATGTCATTTCAAATGTGTTTCAAATCAAATGTATTGTTATTACCGTTGTTGTTACTGTTAATCATAATAAGAATGATGTATTATTCTTAATATTGTTATTATTACTATTATTATTACAGTAACAGTGAAATTCTCAAAGGTAAACAGAAACTGTACAATATTTCAAAAGATTAATAACTCATAAGGCTCGGGATTGGATTGTGTCTTTTCACTGTAGGGGGCGCTAAAGAGTCGTTCTGCTTTCATCACAGAACCCTTAAACACCTACATTCCTACCTGGCCTTGAGAGTCTATCGTGTTTGGTGAGTTTCGGAACGGTTCGCAAGCTTTGCATCGGAATCATTTCTGATCTCATATTAATTTCACCTTTATGACTCGACAGAAAACGGAGAAAATATGGAAAGACTCACCGCTGCAACCTTTGCTGTCCACAGAGGGAAGGAAGCCTTCGTTGCACAGGCAGCGGTAAGTTCCCGGAAGGTTTTCGCATCTCCCGTTCGGACACATTGCAGGCTTCTGACACTCGTTTATATCTACCCAACACATATTCAAATCAGACTTTTGGGCATTTGGTCAGTTTACTCTAGGCAAGCTTTTGACCCTGACTCACTCCTGTTTTTGTCCCCGTCTGTTTCCCGGCTTCGACCCGTTTTTTTTATCTTGACCACGTTTTTGCTCTCCTGTCCCAGATACTGACCCGTTTTTTCTGTTCCCAATACCTTCATCGCCACTTCCGCATTCAGAGCGACCTTCCCTTTCTTACCAATAAAACTGAGAGAAACGTACCGCAAGTGGGTCCTGTCTCCGTTCTGGTTCTGACAGTAACGCGTTATTGAAAAGTATTTGTAACTCAACTGTTGTTACAATACAATACTCTGATCTCTAATCTCTCATTTGCTTCACTCACAATATAGCATGTGTTTATATTTAGCCACAAAAAACTCATGAGGTTATTCTCTTTACCGTATTTACCACGATTAAAAATAATCTTATCTAATAATAATAAGTGTCCCCAGTTGTGATCGGTAGGCCGGGGAAGAGATGTGGCTTATACAGGAACAAAATCAATAGGGCTAACGTGAGCCAAGATTTTACGGTAAAAGTGTGGTGAACATCTGTATTTTTATTTGTGAAACGATTTTTGCCCTACGCGATGCCTGAAGGAAAAAGAAAACATCTAAAACAGTACTCAGATTTGGAGAGGGAGATCTTTGAGAAGTTTTAAGCCCTGAGACAAAAAATGGATTATCACGACCAGAACGGTGTCAGGAACGGCAAAAAACGGGCCAGTACACGGAATAGAAGAGCAAAAACGTGGTCCATATCAGAAAACGGGTCGTTATCCGGGACGGGAGAACAGACGAGGTCGAGATCAAAACAGGTCGTAATTCGGGACAGGAGAGTAGACGTGGTCTAGCTTTAAACAGATCGTAGCGGGAGAAAAACAGGAGCAAAAACACAGAACAGGCGAAAAAAAGGACTTGCCGTGTAAAAACGGAGATTCGCAGACGGACCGACAAAAGGGGACTGGCTGGACGGAGTTTAAATACTGACAGGGAGCCAATCCATCAACAAGCTGCAGCTGGCGCCCAAGGGCGGGGCCAATTGGGTGCCATGGCAACCGTGAATCATGGATATGGATTGACTCAACTGTTTTAGGGGTTCGGCTTCAATGTGAGCACTGTTAATTGTAACTAGCTGGAATAGATACTTCCAGAATAACGGTACTTTTGGGGATCAGTCATCTAGGGTGTTACACCATAACTTTTTAAATGAAGTCACTCATTTCTTCACTGTTGGGTCCTCACCGTAGCAGACCCCGGAGCGGGCCTCGTGACCCGGCAAGCACGGCACACACTCGTAGGAGCCGGCCGTGTTCTCGCATTGCTCGTTCGGGCAAGTTTCCGGGTTCAAGCACTCGTTCATATCTAAAAAGACAGGATCGTCGGGGAAAAAAAGCAAAGGTCGTTCCCGTTGGTAGCGTTTTCTTTCGGTTTCGTGTTCGTTACCTTCGCAAACAGGTTGGCGGTGAGACTTGCTCTGAAAACCTCTCTGACATTGGCACTTATAAGAGCCGGGGAGGTTGAGGCACTGGCCCCCGGGGCCGCAGATGTCCCGCTTGGAACACTCGTTCACATCTGTCGAAGAAGAGAATTCAGGAGCTGAAGAGTACCGTATTTTTCCCACTACAGGCGCACCCGAAAACCTCAAATGTGGACCTTATCCATCGCATGTCGCACCAAAACCAGCTTATCATTGACCACAATCGCATCATTTTGGTAGCATTGGCAATTGAACCAGGTAGAACCCGCAAAGGACATGGATGGTTGTTCACAATTACATAACATAGAATGCAAAGGAAATTGAACCCGGATCACAGCAAGGGGAGCGCCGCATCCTGTCTACTAAACCAAGTGTTGGCAACCCAAAATGTTGAAAGAGCCATATTGGATTAAGAAAAAAAAACAACATGTGTTTGGTGCTGCAAAAAAATAAAAGTTTTATATAAGACTTATAAAGAAGGCAACACATACTGTAATTGTGTGTATATATGTAGAGAGAGAGAGTGAGTGAGAGAGAGAGGGTGAGAGTGCGAAAGAGAGAGCGAGAGTGCAAAAGAGAGAGAGCGAGAGAGAGAGAAAGTGAGAGAGAGAGGAAGAATGCGAGAGTGAGAGAGAAAGAGAGAGTGTGTGTGTGTGAGAGAAAGAGAGTGTGAGAGAGAGAGAGCGAGAGAGAGAGAGAGTGAGAGAGTGCGAAAGAGAGGGAGCGAGAGTGCAAAAGAGAGAGAGCCATAGAGAGAGAAAGTGAGAGAGAGAGGAAGAATGAGAGAGTGAGAGAGAAAGAGAGAGTGTGTGTGTGTGAGAGAGAGAGAGAGAGTGTGTGGGAGAAAGAGAGTGTGCGAGAGAGAGCGAGAGTGTGAGAGAAAGAGAGTGTGAGAGAGAGCGTGCGAGAGATTGAGAGCGTGGGAGAGAGAGTGTGAGAGAGAGCAAGCGATAGCGAGAGTGCGAAAGAGAGAGAGGGAGAGTGCATAAGAGAGAAAGTGAGAGAGAGCGAGAGAGAGAGAGAAAGTGAGAGAGAGGACAATGAGAGAGTGAGAGAGAGAGAAAGAGAGAGTGTGTGTGCGTGAGAGAGAGAGGGAGAGAGCGAGCGTGCGAGAGAGTGTGAGAGAAAGAGAGTGTGAGAGAGCGTGCGAGAGATTGAGAGTGTGGGAGAGAGAGTGTGAGAGAGAGAGAAAGAGAGAGAGAGAGTGAGAGAGAGAGATGTATATAAACTGTATGTTTTTATAATGATTGAAAAACGTTAATAATAATAATAATAATAATAATAATAATTTCCTTGTATTGTCATTCTGTGTAACAATGTACACAGAACGAAATGTCGATTGCACCTGACCCGTTGTAGCGAGCCGATGCAGCCGCAGCCAACAGAGGGCGCCGCCGACCACTTTTTAAGTCTTAGGAATGACTCGGCCGGGGCGCGAACCACCGACCTCCCAGTCTCAAAGCGGGCGCCTTACCATCTAGGCTACTGATGTCTGTGTCATGTTTTTCTCCTGGAAAACCATGACATTTTCCATTATCAAATATTTTTGAAATAGCCCCAAGGAGCCACTAGGGAGCGCCAGAGTCGCTTATTGTTCGACCCCTGCACTAGGCCTCTAGGAATATGGAGGACAGATTATCACACCATTTTCAGAGAAGGTGGTTTTGCTTTATCTTAACTAAAGATTGTATGTGACAGGAGTTTTAAATACATGCAGCAATGCATTGATTCATATATTTTGGACGACAGAATGACTTCCCACAATACTCTTATCGTTATTCAGTTCAGAATCTCGTGCGTTTCGGAATGACTTTGCAAGTTGGCTCTACCGTTCACCGGGAACCACTAGGGAGCGCAAAAGAGCCACATGCGGCCAGATGACACATGAAATGCATCAGGTTTTATCTCATTATCACTCTCATTTTAGTCACAGTACCAGTGTTCATGTAGAGAGAATGTCAATTTTTCTCAGCTCAAACTCAACATTGTAAGTGACAAACATTTTAAATACGTGCAGCCATGTTTTTTATGATATATTTCTAGACGACTGAATGACTTGATAAATTGCCATCGCTTCACTTGATTCAAAACAACCGAATTACTTCCCACAATACCCTTATTGTCTTTTAGTTCATAAATCCCGTGCGCTTCCTGATGACTTTGCGAGTCGGCTGTACGACTCACACAATATTCTTGCGGCACAGCCTGATAATAATATCAACAATTTGGTATCTTGAAATAGTGTGATGATGAGATAAGACCTAATTCCTTTTCATGTGTCGTCTGTATCACTGGTGGTCCTGTGGACTATTTTGGGGGGTTAGCCTTATAATGTAGAAAAAAAACTGTGTTTTGGGGGGGACGGGTAACGGAAGTCCCGACTTACCGACACACTTGAGTCTGCCATGTTGCACCAAGTGCTTGTAGCCTTGGCGACAGTGACACTTGTAGCTGCCGTCCGTGTTGATGCAGAAGCCCCGTCCCTGACCGCACGGTTCCGTCTCGCATTCGTTTTCGTCTGCGCAGACAATCATTAAAAAGCAAAGGAGATCATTCAAAAGGCTCCTGCAAATTGATATATTTTGTATCCTTCACATTTCCCTTAAAAAGCGCGTCCGAGACTTTTATTTCGGGTAACATTACGGCAAGAAGGTTTCTTCAATGTTCTCTGGTTGATCAACGGTAGTCAATGAAGGAAGCTACTGTGGGCGTTTTGCAAGTCGCCCCTTTTTCGGGAAACATCCGGAGGACATATTTAAAACCGCAAGTCTTTGTTTGATGTGATGAGATCATTTTTCTCTTGTGCTTCGCAGCATTTTCCCGCGGGCCACAAAAAAAATTATCTGAGTTTGCCACATGCGCTCTAGGAATTGGGAAAGATTTAGCACACTCATAACTTTTTGTCAGGCAGATCCGCCATTGTTGTTTTGGTCTCGCGGTTCGAGTTTTCGTCCGCACGCCTATCTCGGCCAACGAGATCTCATGGCTTCGAATTGACATCATTGTTGTGGGGCTTGTCTTCGAGGGAAGGTGAAAATCAATTCAAAATTGGTAATTTCTACAGTGTCAGTAATAAGTCGAAACACAATGCAGAGAGTGATAACAACGGCAATAATTCCGGCACGAAAAAACGGCGGAGAAATTCTTCGGAAGATCGCGGAGGCAAGGAAAACACGTGTGTTGAAGCCAACGATTCGACGAAAGAAAATAAACAAAGGAATACTCCTAGCAACAAAAGGACATTTCTGCCAAAATGGACTCAATTATATTCCTGGTGACGCTATGAGGAGGATGATAATGGATTGGACCTTGAGAAGGCATTACAACTGTGGCAGGACAACAAACCACGAAGAATATATGAACTGAAAAATCTGAAGTGTTAACTACTTTGTATTACCAATTAACTCTGATGATTAAAACTGAATGAAAATATAGATTAATATTTCAGCAATATTATTTTGTACCATGTACAATATTGTTGGGAACTGAAAAATCTTGAAGTGATAACTGCTTTGTATTACTAATTAACTGTGATGATTAAAACGGAATAAATATATAGATTTGTATTATATATTTGTCGCAGATTAACAATTTAAACCCGGATAAGACTAAATTTTGGGGACCCATAGATTTTTGAGCATGCGAGTCCCCGGGACCCATCACTTTTCACAGGTAAAATGAACACTGCTAAAAGTACTGCATTTAACTCTTGTTTATTCTTCCTTGTCTTCGCCGCATCCACCTCTCAATCCAGCCTTTGTGCTTTACCTCCCTTTTTCCTCCCATTCTTGCAGCGCCCTCTGTTGGAATTGAAGTTACACAACATAAACACATACACTACCGTTCAAAAGTTTGGGGTCGAAGAGACAATTTCATGTTTCAATGAAAAAGTCATACTTTTAATTATCAAATGAGTTGTCAAATGTCTGTGTTAATCTCTTCTTTTTATTGGCCAGTGTCAGATATGGCTTTTTCTTTGCCCCTTTAGTTTGAAAACCAGCGTCTCGGATTCGCCTCTTCACTATGGATGTTGACGCTGGTGTTTTGTGGGTACTATTTAAGCAAGCTGATTGTTGAGGAACTGTCAGGTGTCCATTTTTCAAACTAGAGAATCTAATCTGGTTAGAGCCTATTTGTGCTGTTTACTGAAGGGAGTAGTACCCAACATTGTAGGAGATCTTCATTTTTAAACGTAAGAATACACTGTGGAGTGTCACATCTCTTTTTCTGGCCATTCTAAAAGTTTAGAAATGACATTCTCCAGATACTCGAGTAGTTTAAAGGAAGGTCAGTGTTATAGCTTCTCTAACCAGCCAAAGGTTTTTCAGCTAATATCATATCATATGGTTTTCTAATCATCCACTAGCCTTTAAAACAATTAGTAAACACAATGTATAGTGAGAACACTGGAGTGCTGGTTTTTGGAAATGGGCTTCTATACACCTATGGAGATATTGCGCTAAAAACAGACATTTACAGCTAAAATAGTTGTTTGCCGCATTAATAATAATGGGGTGTTTCGTATCACTGGAACCACACGCGAAAAGCGAAAATCTGCCAAGTGTTGTCGCACCGGTTTTTGGGAGGAGGGGGGCAACCCTAACCCTAACCCTTTATTAGAGCGAGCCAAAGAGAGAAAGAGATACATCGTTTAGGCATCATAAATATAGGAGCTGGACTCAAACTCTTTTTAGCAAGATGTAGACAGAATGCAGAGCAGGTGTCCGGTCACAATACAGTATGAAAGACGCTACGATATGAATCGGCCAATCGGCGGGAATCTTGGCTGGCCGAAACATTCCTCGGTGGTGCGGGAAGCATCTGTTTATTAAAAATATTTTTTATGCTTTTTATGGCTCTTTGTGTTAAAAAGGTTCCTGACCCCTGGACTAGAGAAGAGCTAGGGCTCTCCCGACCAATCTTTGTGAAAAGTGGCTTGTGTCCCTTAGTCTTGCCCTTGCCCTTTGCTATGTGGAGGAATGGACTCGTCTTTATCTTCTGGTGAACACGGATTGATTGAGTAGGGAGCACAATAAAGGGGAAGGAGGAATAATAGATTTTAACCTCGAAACTAAAAATGTTAGAAAGTCCTTCCGGCAAAATGAACACCACTCCGATTCTCATCAAATATTCAAAACGTCACACATTCACGAGCTTCAAACGAACGAGAAGATGCCGTTTGAGAAAGGAAGAGAACAAATTGGCCCGGAAAGCAAAAAAGGATAAAAGTCTCGGTGCATCCATTATCCCCATAAGATGGCTTACCCTCACAGATGTTCCTCTGCGGGCTGAGACGGTAGCCGGGGTGACAGTGACAGATGCGGCCGTCCGGGCTGTTCTCGCATTCTCCGTGACCACAAATGTTCCTGCTCAGCCGACATTCGTCTGTCTCTGCTTCGGGGGAGGGAACACAAAACATGGCAGCAGAGGAGGGGTGTCAAACTCATTTGAACTCGGGGGCCGGACTAGAAGATTAGAGAAAAAAAAGGGAGAGAAAGAAATGAGAGAAAGAGGGGAAGAGAAAAAGAGAGGGGGTGGGACAAAGAAAGAGAGGAAGGGAGAAAGAGAAAGCGAGAATGTGAGACACAAAAGAGATAAAAGATAAATAGTGAAAGAGGGGGAAAGAAAGAGAGAAGGAAAGAAATGCAAAGAGAAATAGAGAGAAAGAGGAGAGAAAAGAGAAAAGGGGAGAAAGAGATAAGGGAAAAGAAAGAGAGAGAAAAGGAAATAAGGAAGAGAGCAAAAGAATGTAAAAAGGCATGGAGAGATAAAGAGACAAAGAAGAACAGAGAGAGAGAGCAATACAATAATAATAATAATAATAATTTCCTTTGTATTGTCATTCTTTGTAACAATGTACACAGAACGAAATGTCGATACACCTGACCCGTTGTAGCGAGCCGATGCAGCCGCAGCCAACAGAGGGCGCCGCCATTTTACCAATTAGGTATGACTCGGCCGAGGCGCGAACCAGCGACCTCCCAGTCTCAAAGCGGGCACACTACCATCTAGGCTACTGAGCTGGTACAAGTACAGCTTTTGTGAGAGGCACCTGGCTCTGGCAACATCAAGTGGACATATTTCAACCTGCAGCTCGTTTTTCTCTTGCGCTTCCCTCAGCTTTGTCTCGCGGGCCGGATTCAATCCCTCAGCGTGCCTGACTGATCTGGCCCGCGGGCCGCCTGTTTGACACTCTGGCTATAGAGCGAGCGTACTTCCAAGTGTATACACTCACTCAGCACTTTATCAAGGCGTCAGAAACCTATGGCTCGAGAGCTAAATGTGGCTCTTTTGATGAAAAATTTCGGCCTATGAGACAAAATTTATCTGACGCAGATTAGACAATTTTTGGTTCAGTTTAGTATAGAGTGGACACATTCTTAAGTACTGTTCACAGTCAGGGTGTCAATGGAAGCTCATGAAACTATGTTACTAACTATTGAGATACTTCATCGTGAAAACCCATCGAACAAACTATAAACACCCCAAAACGCCAGCTAACCACCTAGAGCAGTAATTTTTCAACCACTGTGCCGCGGCACACTAGTGTGCCGTGAAAGATCGTCAGGTGTGCCGTGAGGAATGATCCAATGTCACTTTTTGAAATTTAAAATGTTATTAAACATTTATCAATCGTTTTTTGCAAATATGTCATTGTCAAGTGTCTGTGCTGTGAAAATTGGGGCTATTATACATTAGATTAAAACAAGGGAGAAACAAACAGAGAAACAGAAAGGAAGAAGGAATAAAGTGAGAGAGACAGAGAGAGAGAAAGAGAGGGAAAGAGAAAGGAAGAGAGAGGAGGGAGAGAAAGAGACAGAAAAAAGAGAAAGTAATACAGAAATAGAGAGGGAAAGAAAGAAAGAGCAAGAGAGAAATAATATGTGAAAGAGAACAAGAGAAAGAACAAGAGATAGGAAGAAATAAATAAAGGAAGGATGGAAATAAAGAAGAAACAGAAGTAATATGAGAGATGGAGAAAGAACGTAAGAAAGAAAAAGAGTATGAAAAGAGAGAGGAAAATAGGGAGAAACAGAAGGATAAAAAGAGAAAAATAAATAAAGAAAAAAGTGAGAGAGAGAGAGAGACAGAGAGAGAGAGAGAGAGAGAGAGAGAAAGATAGAGAGAAAAAGAGTCAAATAAAGAGAGAGAGCGATAAGGAAAGGGAGCGATAGAAAGGGGGACCAAAGAGAAAGTAATAGAAAATTAGAGAGGGAAAGAAAGAGAGTGAGAGAGAAAGAACATGTGAGAAAGAACAAGAGAGAGAACGAGAGATAGGAAGAAATAAAGGAAGGATGGAAATAAAGAAGAAAGAGAAATAATATGAAAGATGGAGAAAGAAAGTGAGAAAGAGAAAGAGTATAAAGAAGAGAGGAAAATAGGGAGAAACAGAAAGATGGAAAGAGAAAAATAAAGAAAGAAAAAAGTGAGAGAGAGAGAGCGAGAGAAAGATAGAGAGAAAAAGAGTCAAATAAAGAGAGAGAGGAAAATGAGAGAGAGATAAGGAAAGGGAGAGAGAGAAAGGGGGACCAAAGAGAAAGTAATAGAAAAATAGAGAGGGAAAGAAAGAGAGAGAAATAACATGTGAGAAAGAACAAGAGAAAGAACAAGAGATAGGAAGAAATAAAGGAAGGATGGAAAAAAGGAAGAAAGAGAAATAATATGAGAGATAGAGAAAGTAAGGGACAGAAATAGAAAAGACTAATAACGAAGTGGCACCTCGCTTTAGCAACATCAATGGACAATTTTAAAAGTAACACAATATTTTTTTCTTCTTGTGCTTTTCTCAACGCCGTCTTGCGACCCTATTAAAACCACCGCTGGGCCCGATCCGGCCCGCTGGCCGTGTATTTGACACCCCTGAGTGACACTGTGAAGGAAAATTCCGTCAGGTTTCACAACAAAACACCTTCGTAGCATTTTCTGCCCAGTCGTTTGTATGAAGGACTTTAAAGACTAGGGCATGTTTGCCACTTCCTGTTATGCTTTTTTTCCCCTTCAGGGGGCGCCACTTCAACTCACGTGTCACTTTGGTTTGGGTCTCAAAGGGGTCATTGTCGGGCGTCATCCGGATGATTGTCGGGGGCACGGGTTTCACCACTGCACGCAACACAGAAACAGATTCAGGCATGAGTTTGTGTTACTCACTACTTCTTCCAAAAAAGTAACTGGGTAAGTAACTCCTCTATAGTCAACGTACCTGGTGACCTACCGTAAATTCTGGACTATAAGCCGCTACTTTTTTCCCTAACTTTCAACCCTGCGGCTTATTCGGCGCTCGAGTGTTGCTAGCATTAACTGTCCTGTCAAAGCTATATTATTATTATAAAGCTTTGAAAACTCTCTCGGTGAACCGTCTTTCTTTGTAAATATGTGTAACCCATGTATAATATGTATTTGCAACTGTATATTTTTGTAATGTATTTATTTGTATTTATTTTAGACACTTATTCTGATATGTTTTGCACGGGTGAACGAAAAAGGAGGGGCGGAACAAACGCGGGGTGCCGAATTTAATTGGGGACCGCTAAAGGTGAGGGACAGACAAGGAAAGTAGAGGGGGCAAATAGTTGGTTAAAGAAAAAGGAGTTGCGTGAGTAAATGTCTTCATCTGATATATTTTTCCCACCCTTACCTTTGGAAATATACACTTTTTTCCTTGGATTACTTTTAACGGGACCCGGACTCTGCAGGTCTGCATCAAACCTTAAGTACCGGTATCATTTTCCGTTCATTTTGCCGGCTGTGATTTTTGGACTTTAATGAAGGACATTTAGGTTCAATCGCGGGACTTGAAGTCGGGTTTGGGTTAATTTTGTGTTACATGTTTAAATGTGGGCGCAGGCGGCTTATATACAGGCGCGGCTTGTGTATGTACGAAATCGGTTTTCCTCTTAAATTGTGGTGGGTGCGGCTTATAATCAGGTGCGCTCTATAGTCCGGAATTTACGGTATTTGCATTACTTTAAAAATAAGTTGTTGCACGTCAAAGATTTTGACAGTTTCTGAGCAAAAACACAGCAGTTGATGTATTTGACTGGAATGAGATGGGAATTTCGACTACTGTTAGAGAACGCTTCGCTAAAAAGTGCTGGCTCTTTTAGGTCCTGGACGGCTCTTCAGGTTGTTTACATTGCTTTCATCATTACATCACTAATTATAATGAACCATTTTGCACTGGATGAATAAAAAGACAAAAAGGGGATGAAAAATAATAACAAAAGAAAACAGAGGGATAAAAGATGAAAAAAAATAAACTATTAACACGTAAACACTAAAAAACACGGGGGGGTCAGGACCAGAACGGAAACAGGACCCAATTGCGTTACGTTTCTCACAAGTTTTATTGGAGGAAAGAGAAAGGGTTGCGCTCACGATCCGGTGATTGCTGAACATGGGAAGCAAGTCGCTCTGAACGCGGAAGTGGATCTTCCGTGGCGAACGATGACCGTGTCAGGAACGGAAAAACAGGTCAGGAAATGTGTTACAAGCAAAAACGTGGTCAGGGTCAGAAGCGAGTCGTAAGCCAGGAAAGCAGAGTAGACGTGGTTGGGGGAAAAAGAGGTCGAAAGCCGGGACGGGAGAGTAGACGTGGTCAGGATCAAATACGGGTCGAAGCCGGGGGACAGAAACAGGTGGGAGTCAGGGTCGAAAAAGGCTTTCCTAGTGTTAACTGAGGTTTGCAGACGGACTGACAAAAGGAGACAGATAGGACTGGGTTTTAATAGGGACAGGGAGCCAATCAGAGTCCGAGGCAGTTGTTGCCCAAGGAGCGGGCACAGGTGAAGCATCATGACAGGGGGAATATAATTCAAATATGTATACTGTAAATCTGCACAACAAATTTAAAGTCAACAACACGAAATCCCGCCCAAAAATGCTCATTGACCAATCACAAGAGAAAAATAAGGCATCTCTGGGGAACCGGCTGCTGATTGGTGGGTAGCCAGATCCCATCGTTCACTTCCAAAAGCCGGATCATAGAGACCTTTGGTTGGGGGCCCTCGAATAAAGGGCTTGCATTTTTGGCGACGGAGCCCCCGTTTGCCTTTTCTTTCGGCACATTAGTAAATATTAGATTCGGGAGTTGATATTCCAAACGGTGACATGATCTGAAAAGACGCGATGTAAACAACTAGGGGGAGCGGAAAACGCAACTTTTTGGACACAAAATTGTCATTATTACTCTATTCTTTTTTTTTTTAACAAAGATTTACCGCACTCCAAACTTTTCGTCAGGCAGATCCGCCATTGTTGTTTTGGTCTCGCGGTTGAGTTTTTGCCGATCTCGGCAAACGAGATCTTGTTTCAAGATGACGTCATTGTTGTGGTGCTTGTCGTCAAGTGAAAGAAAAGTATGCCTCCGAAAAAACAGTTAGTATTAAGCGCAAATCAACACAAAATTGGTCATTTCTTCAGTGTCGGTAATGAGTCGAACACAATGCAGAGAGTGATAACAACGGCAATAATTCCGGCACGAAAAAACGGCGGAGAAATTCTTCAGAAGATTGCGGAGGCAAGGAAAACACGTGTGTTGAAGGCAACGATTCGACGAAAGAAAATAAACAAAAGAAAACTCTTTCTGCCAAAATGGACTCAATTATATTCCTGGTGACGCTATGAGGAGGATGATAATGGATTGGACCTTGAGAAGGCATTAACACTATGGCGGGACAGCAAACCACGAAGAATTTATGAACTGAAAAATCTGAAGTGATAACTGCTTTGTATTACCCATTAACTGTGATGATTAAAAGTGCAAGAATATATAAATATTTCAGCAATATTATTTTGTATAGTGTACAATATTGTGAACTGAAAAATCTGAAGTGATAACTGCTTTGTATTACCAATTAACTGTGATGATTAAAACGGAATGAAAATATAGACTAATATATTGTAATGGTGGAAAAGATCATGAAAATATTAATAATAATAATAATAATAAATTCCCAACACTGTTTAGGAGCGAACATAGTTTACCAGGAACACGAGGACTGGGAGTACTCGCTGGCGTCTGCGGCCCTGCGGTCGTCGTTTCTGGACCAAAAAGAGTCGTCTTGAAATCGGGATCGGGCGACGAAGACGGGACGCGCTTTACCTTCCGGCTCGGGATCGTGAGGGTAAGGCATCAAGGGGAAGGCCACGGTTTCTCGAGTGTTGTGGAGAACGTAACCTTTGCCGGCGGGGCAGATCTTGCTGAAGGCCACTGAGGAACACATACAGACAAAATGGGACCAAGAGGTTCCCGATTAGCATGCGGTTAGCTTAAGCGCTAACTTTAAACAACTGGGTCAGAAAGGGGCCAACCTTCGAAAATTGGATTGCTTTATTATGAGGGACTTTGGGTTCCATATATTCAAAGCTTTTTGGTCTTGAGTATATATATATATATATATATATATATATATATATATACAGTGGAACCTCGCTAGTTCGCGGTTCCACTTTTGCGGGTTCAGAGCTTCACGGGTCTAAAAAATATACCTTACCTTCTCAATAAAAGCATTTATTGACTTGACGCGATATTGTTTCCCAAAACGCTTCACAAACACTCATTAAATATCAAAAAATGATTCAGCCCCTTTACTTTCAGTGCAGCAAACTCTATCCAGAAGTTCAGTGAGGAGCTCTGAATGATTCAATGTTGATCTAAATGACTAACGATGATGAATGGAATCCACCTGTGTGTACTCAAGTCTCTGTATAAATGCACCTGCACTGTGATCGTCCAAGATGGTCAGTTTAAAGGGCAGAGAGCATCATGAAGAACGAGGAGCACACCAGGCAGGTCCGAGATACTGTCGTGGAGACGTTTAAAGCTGGATTTGGAAACAAAAACGTTTCCCAAAGAGCACTGTGCAAGCAATAATATTGAAATGGTAGGACTATCACACCACCAAGATCACCCCCCCCCCTAAACTTTCAGCTCATACAAGGAGAAAACTGATCAGAGATGCAGCCAAGAGTTGTCAGAATGGCCAAGTCAAAGTCCAGACCTCGATCCAATTGAGAATCTGTAATAAGAACTGAAAAATGCTGTTCACAAACGCTTTCCATCCAACCTCACTGAGCTCGAGCTATTTTGCAAGGAGGAATGGGCCAAAATATCAGTTTCTCGATGTGCAAAACTGATAGAGACTTACCCCGAGCGACTTGCAGCGGTCATCGCAGCAAAAGGTGGCGCTACAAAGTATGAACTCAATGGGGCTGAATCATTTTGCACACCCACTTTTTTGCTTTTCATTTGTTAAAAAGGTTTGAAATATCCAATAACTTCATGATGGTGTCCCACGTATTGTTGATGCTTCTGAAAAAATGACAGTCTCATATCTTTATGTTTGAGGTCTGAAATGGGTCACAGAGTTCAAGGGGGCCAAATAGTTTCGCAAGCCACTGTAAATCTCACCTGTGCCCACTTGTGGACAGAGTTGGCAATCGCGTCCCCAGGCTTTGCCCACCGTGCAGCAGCACATATCCCTGGTGAGTCGACTGGGCAGGGCGTGCTCGCAACCCCTGATGTCGGACACCATCCGGAAGCACTGAGCCAGCTCCGCTGGGGACAAAAGTGGGGAGGGTCCGGACACGCTCGGTGACGGGGCGCCCCCGACCCTTTCGGCAGGCGGACGGACTCACCCACGCAGCGGTTCCCCTCCAGGATCAGGCCGGCTTTGCAGGAGCATTTGAAGCTCCCCAGGGTGTTCAAACAATCTCCGTTATGACAGACGCCGTGCATGGAGCACTCGTTGATGTCTTTCCAGGTCGAGCGAAAAGATGGAAATGGGATTTGGATACACAAAGAAGAAGCACACATATCTATGTACCGTAAATTCCGGACTATAAGCCGCTACTTTTTTCCCTCACTTTCAACCCTGCGGCTTATTCAGTGATGCGGCCAATTGATGTCATTTTTCCTGCTAGCGGCGCTCGAGTGTTGCTAGCATTAACTGCCCTGTCAAAGCTATATTATTATTATTAAAGCTTTGAAAACTCTCTCGGTGCACCGTCTTTCTTTGTAAATATGTGTAACCCATGTATAATATGTATTTGCAACTGTATATTTTTGTAATGTATTTATTTGTATTTATTTCAGACACTTATTCTGATATGTTTTGCACGAGTGAATTAAATAGGAGGGGCGGAACAAACGCGGGGTGCCGAGTTTAAGTGGGGACCGCTAAAGGTGAGGGACAGACAAAGAAAGAAGAGGGGGTAAAAAGTTGGTTAAAGAAAAAGGAGTTGCGTGAGTAAATGTGTTCATGATATAGATATATTTTTCCCACCCTTACCTTTGGAAATATACACTTTTTTCCTTGGATTACTTTCAACAGGACCCGGACTCTGCAGGTCTGCATCAAACCTTAAGTACCGGTATCATTTTCCGTTCATTTTGCCGGCTGTGATTTTTGGACTGTGAACTTTAATGAAGGACATTCAGTTTCAATCGCGGGACTTGAAGTCGGGTTTGGGTTAATTTTGTGTTTGTGTTACATGTTTAAATGTGGGCGCGTGCGGCTTATATACAGGTGCGGCTTGTGTATGTACAAAATCGGTTTTCCTCTTAAAATGTGGTGGGTGCGGCTTATAATCAGGTGCGCTCTATAGTCCGGAATTTACAGTATATATGTAAGGTGGGCTTCCCCAAAAGTGTGTATCTCTAAACCAGATGTTATCACGTTTCTGTTTCTCTGTCTTTGTTCTGAGTTGATTTCTGTTCCCTCTATTCTCTAACATCGGTCTCTTGTACTGTGACCAAATATTGTGATCACGAGATCAAATGGAATGCCTTTTCACATGTTAGCTGTATCACCGGTGGTCGAGCAGTTACCGTTCTTCGACGGTAGTTTGATTCGAGGTTGCAACGTTTTGTTCTTGTGGTCAGCGATATTTCAACTGATTGTTGCACGAATAAAACCTTGTGAAAATGAGCGTTAGTTACGGGGGAATAAATACGGTATACGATCAGTGTCTGAAACTCATGAGAAAAAGTTAGCGGACAGTCTGCTACAAGCCACTGGAACTCCTCTTTCCACGATGCTTTTAATGTACGTTTACGTTTTGGAGCGTCATCCATTTCGTTAGCTTCTTTTGAATCTTTCTTCTGGGGCTGAGGTTGTGGCTTGGTTCCTAACCACTTCTCCATTTTTCTCGTGTTCTCTATGCATAAATGATATGCAAATGCACGACTCGAAATTTCCAAACCGAACGAACATTTCGAAATCGGAATAAAGCAAACGTTTGAATTGAAAAGAAATCTTTTGTTTTTTTGTTTTTTGTTTTCCTTGAAAAAGTTGTCGACGTTTTGTAAGTTGTACACCCGACGTAAAAGATGCTCGCCCTGGGCGTCTGGGCAGATGTTTTTTCAGACACTGGGTATACATACTTTTTACTCTTTTTTTCCCACTGTCATTTTTTTAAATACCACTTTCAGTCAGAATGTGTCAATTTGCAACACAGACTGCGCAGCTAAAGCAAAAATGTGATTAGGACGTCTCAGCATCCATTTGCGCGATAGGAGAAAAATCTGGTATGAAAAAAAAACAATCAAATAACTAAACTCTTACTAAATACAATATTTTGAGTGTGTCAGATGAATTTTTTTATAAATCATTTGACAAATTATTTTGAGTTAAATGACAAATACTATATGTATTAAATGGGGAAAAAGTGGGAATATTATTTAAATATTGTTTTTACCGTTTTACTTCGACAACTAAAAACATTTTTTCCCGTTTTACTATGAAGTTATATACTATTTTAAACACTGTTGTATCTTACATAAAGTCAAACATACTTGTTCTAAAATCGGACTTTCGGTGTTGGAGGGCAAACTCTGAGACAAGGCTGTCGTAAAAACGCCTGTGCTTTGGAACGCGTCCTTGGTTTTTGTTTGTGTAGATAACAATGGCGTGTCATCTCGACTGGGGGCAAGGGCCCATCACCCTTCTCCAAATGCTTCAAAGGGCGATCGGGATCATCGCATCAACACGGTGCTGACCAATCAGCCAGAGACTTGGTCATGGGGCGCAAACACTCCATCCGCATGAATTATAGCAGAGATCTGATTTGTTAAAACTCTTTGATTTGTAAATTGATATGTGGACTATACTCGTCGTTGGCTTTTGACTATGCTCAAACTGTAAGGGTTCAGAAATAAGAGAAGTGTCTTTGGAGTCAGATTTAAGTTGAATAAATGCTCTAACCTTACAACTACAAAAAAAAAATCTTAACACATATAAAAAAACGAGAAATCGATTCAAATAAGCAAGATTTGCTGCTCTCTTTGCAATAGAACAGAGCTGATTTGAAGTATTCTATTTTCTGATTCAAGGAATTGACAGCAATCAGTAAGGAGATAGAATCCAAAGCTTACCTTGACAGTGGGTGGCGTTGTATCGCTTATAACCTTGCGGGCAGGCCGATCCCTCGTCCTTGACGATGCTCTGCTTGACCGAAGGATCTGCGGACACCGACCAGACCTTAACCCCAATGTTCCCTGTCATTTTCCTTACGGATCTGAGCAACGCTTGAAACAACAGTGAGCGACGGCAATCCCAAGTGTGGCAACTAATTCATGATCAAACATGTCCAAAACTTGACATCAACTTACATTTTGCTGAGTTTCCAGCAATGCAAAAAATGTTTTCACTTTTGAATGAATTGACTCGTGTATTATTGCAAAGGTTGCAGGGCCTTACGCTTCCCCAAATAAAGAATTGTACGAACGCTCTGGGGTCTCCTGCTCTGTTCTGGTCTTCCCTGACATTGTTTCTTTCTTTTCTTTTTTTTCTGGCTTTTTTCTGAATTTTTCCTTCTTTTTTCTCTTCCTTTTGTTTCTTTTTTTTCTCAGCTTTTCACTACTTTTTCATTTTGGTATTTTTTTTCTTTTTTGTTCTATTTCCCCTTCCTTTAAGTCATTTTGTGCATAATTTTTCGTGTTGGGATGAAAGAAGCAAAAACAACCTGAAGAGCCGTTTAGGACCCGAAAGAGCCGGTTCCTTTTAGTGAGCCGAGCCGAAGAAGCCGGTTCTCGAAAAACTCTACTGACTTTACTCAACTTCGTTCTACTTCGACCTTGACTTCAAAATCCCGCGTTTAGAACACAGCGTCAGGGGAACCCGTGTATTTTGACCTTCGTGCACTGTAACTTTGACTTAGCGAACGCACGGTAGTTGTGCCAGCAAAAAATAATTCCATTCAGAATAATAGATTGTATTGATTTTGTCTGGAATAGTACATCATTAGTAGTACTATACTGAGTAAAGGGACCCCGGCTTTTTTTCTTGTTATTTATTTTCCTTAAATGTATATGATCTGCATTTCTATAGCGCTTTTCAAGTCAATGAAGAGCTCCCTAAGCGCTTTTTTAATGTGCTTCACACTTACCCATTCACACACACACACACACTCACACACCAATAGGGAGTCAGCTTCCAAACGTTTTGAGGATAATCAAGATGCTAAATGGTAAATGGACTGCATTTCTATAGCGCTTTTCAAGTCAATGAAGACCTCCCTAAGCGCTTTACAATGTGCTTCACACTTACCCATTCACACACACACTCACACACCAATAGGGAGTCAGCCATGCCAGGCAACTACCTGCTATCGGGGGCATTGGGATTCAGTGTCTTGCCCAAGGACTTTTCGACATAAAACACAGAGGAGCCGGGAATCGAACTTGCGATATTTTGATCCCAAGACGAGCTACTGCCCTTTTCCCTTCAGCGTTTTACTTCTTGATTCCTTCCAGCATTTTTTTCTGATTTTGTTCTCCATTTTCCTTTTTAAATTAATTTTCATCTTCTTTTGTTCCTCTTTTTTCTTTAGTGTTTTAATACGTTTTCCTTGCTTTTTCTTCTTTTTTGTATTGTCCTTCCTTTTTCTCTTTTTTCATTATTCTTTTTCTTTTTTTCCTAGCTTTTTCCCCTCTTAAGGTTTGTTCATTGTCCTTATGTTGAGATTTCTGAGTTTTTCCTTGCCCTCATGTAGGTCTTAGATCAGGGGATGCTGTCATAATAATCTGTGGTCTGTGCAGCCCTTTGAGACTCTTTGGAATTAAGCGCCAAACAAGTAAACATGACTTGACTGAGGTTTTAAGTTTTTTTCTTCTTTTCTTTTTTTCTAGCCGTTTCCTTTTTCTTGTCTTTTTATTTCTTCTCCTGCTTTTTCATTCTTCCTTTTCCCCTTTTCTTGTATTCTTTTGTTTCTATTTTTTCAAGCATTTTACTTTATTTTGTTCTCCTTCAGCTCGTCTTTTTTCATTTTTTTCGAACTGCCCTCACTGTGACATCCAGGTTTCTTTGGGTGGGCAGAGCGTGTCTGTGGGAAGGCACTGCCCCTCACCTGGTAACGCCCCTGGTGTGAATATAAAACAAGACGCGGTCTTGTCAGGGTTGCCATGGCACCCAATTGGCCCCACCCGTGCGGTGCCGGCTGCAGCTTGTTAACAGATTGGCTTTCCGTCTATTTTAAGCTCAGTGCTCTCGTTTTTCCTTTGTCAGTCTTTCAACGAACTTCTGCCAAAACAAAGACAGAGAGATTAAGAGACGTCAAAAGGGAACATCAAACTGATTAGAAATACACACCTTGAGCAAATACGTTTGAGCCTACTTTACAGTCTGTCATTAGTTTTGACTCGGTCCTGTTTCCTGTTGGCATTTTCTGTCTGGTATTGTTCCCGTTCATTTTTGTCCTGTCTAATATCAGTTTCTAGTTTCGTTCCCGTCTATTTTTGTCCTGTTCATTATTCTTTCCAGTTTTCGTTCCCATCTAGTTTGTCCTGTTTATTTTCGATATCCTGATTCATTATCCGTCCGGTATCGTCCCCATCTGTCCGATATCAACTCGGGAAATTTAGATCAATCTCGTCAGTCTCTGGCTTCCTATCATTTCACGCCAGGCCGCTGCCTAACGTGCATGACTCCCCATTTCCCGTAAAATAAAAAGCTAGTGTGAGAACGTCACGCGTTTGGGTCCTGATTGGGTTCTGGTTCCTGACTGGCCTGGCCATGTTTTTTTGGTCCAAAACGTCAAAATAAACGACCGGCTGTCTTTTGCTTCTCTAATGATAGATTTTACAAGAATGGTGAATGTCGAATGAGTCTGCTTCGACTCTAATTTGGAGTTTGTTTGACTTTCATGCAATAAAATGCAAAAACAAATCGTAGTTTGCGAAAGCTGTGGATTATATTTTCAATGAAAACTGGAAACTAAAGATCTTTCGGGTTAAAAAATAGTCCAGAAAACTGAAAGTGGACGGAACAAAGCATCCGCGGTCTAAATTCTAACCAGACGGCTTTCCTCAAAGGCCGTATTATGTGACGCTGCGCACAGATCTGGAGCGATAGTCGAGCGGAAAGAATGCGGGGCCGACTTATTCTGGAAATTGGACCGCGGCCCACGTGACCACGGACGCTTTTCCACGTTCTGCCTCGCTTTCGACAGCAGGGCGGGCGTTCCCCTCCTCGAATTTGCTTTCTTTTCCCTCACGATCACGTACGACTGCATCCAATTGGTAAAGTCAGAAAGTGTGCACGGGCCCTAAATGCCTGACATTTTCTTTTGGGGGGACTCAGGAAACTCATCGGGAGATTTTTTTCAACTGGAAAAATAGAAGACAGATACTGCTACGCATCGAATAAAGCCACCCAAACAATACTGTACACCAGGGGTGTCACATTCATTTGAACTCGGGGGCCACTCGATAGAACAAGCATTCTCTCGGGGGCCGGACTAGTAGATTTAAGAGAAAGAAAAAGAGAGATAAAGAAAGAAGAGACAGAGGGAAGGAATAGGAGAGAGACGGGACAAAGAAAGAAAAAGAGAGAGAGAGGGAGAGAGCGTGAGAAACAAGAGATAAAAAGAGAAGTCGTGAGGGAGGGGGAAAGAAAGGGAGAGGAAGAAAGAAATCCAAAGAGAAATAGAAAGACAGAAGGAGAGAAAGGAGAAAAGAAAATGCAAAGGGTAGGAAGAGAGAAAGAGAAAAAGAAAAAAGGAAGTTAGAGCAAATGAAGTTAAAAAGACACAGAGTCAAAGAGGAACAAAGGAAGAGAAAAAGAGAGACACAGAGAGTGAAAGAGACAGAGACAGAGTGGGAGAAAAGGGGTGGAAAAGAGAGAGAGAGAGAGAGAGAGAGAGAGAGAGAGAGAGAGAGAGAGAGAGAGAGAGAGAGAGAGAGAGAGAGAGAGAGAGAGAAATAAATACAAGTACAGTGTCTTTGTTTGAGGCACCTTTCTTTGGCAACATCAAGTTGACATATTTCAACTTGCAGCTCGTTTTTCTCTTGCGCTTCTTTGAGTGTTGTCTCGCGGGCCGGATTCAATCCCTTAGTGGGCCTGATCTGGCCCGCGGGCCGCCGTTTGACACCTGTGCTGTACACAGTCCAATAACCGGTGTTCATTGAACACTACCCAAGTGAGTATATACTCCTTTCTACAGAGTGTAAAATGTGCACTGAACAAGGTTAATTTCACCCCAGGGATAAAATGGGTCAGGGATAAGAAGAGTGTGGAAGAAATATCATGTTTATTATGTAGAAGACTCTCATGAACCACAACAGGATCAGGACTCAAACGCGTGACGTTTCTCACACAAGCCTTTTATTTGACGGGAAATGGGGAGTCATGCACGTTAGGCAGCAGTCTGGCGTGGAATGATAGGAAGCCAGAGGCCGACAAGATCGATACCAATTGCCCGAGTTAATAACGGACAGATGGGGTCGATATCAGACAGGACGGGACAGACAGGATTGATCATGAAACAGGATCTCGAAAACGACAAACTAGACGGGAACCAAAACTGGAGAGAATAATAAACAGGACAAAAATTGATGGGAACAATACCGGACAGGAAATGCCAACAGGAAACAGGACCGAGTCAAAACCAACGTCTTGCGAGGCAGAGGTTCGTTGACAGACTGTAAAGTAGGCTTGAACGTATTTGCTCAAGGTTGTGTATTTCTAATCAGTTTGATGTTCCCTTTTGGCATCTCTTAGTCTCTCTGTTTTTGTCTGAAGGTGAAGACCACCCGAGGGGGGTGGTTTTGCGTTTTGTCTCAACATACCAATACTATTCCATGTCTTCTTGTTTCAATAAAACACAAAGGCAGGCTGGGGAAAAGCCAGCGAGACGGTCCTTCTCCACCTGCAGTCTTAAAAAACTAAACAATCCTTTGCCTGAATTTCCTTCTGCGGTTAGCCAATATTGTTTTTCGCCCTCCCACACTTCAGAGGTCGTTTTAGACCCAACACAGACTGACAAAGAAAGAATGAGAGCACTGAGCTTAAATAGACGGAAAGCCATTCTGTTCATGAGCCGCAGCTGGCGCCACACGGGCGGGGCCAATTGGGCGCCATGGCAACCGTGACAGGAATACACTGCCACAAATACATTTTCCAACCACAAACTCAGGCACACCAGGGCCCTTTCGTCCACAGGACCAGACGGCCCTGCAGTTTTAAAGATTTGAAACCCTAAAGTTTGTAATCAAAAGATTCATGATTCGCATATGTGTGTCATGTTTTATGCGGGAGATTTATTTCATTGCACAAGACAATAAATATTCTTTACTGCTTCCACAGCTCGGTGTATTATCTATTTTGTATGTGTCTAAGCAGTTTTAGGGGATACACAAGTCTTTACGCTAATTTGTAACTACATAGTTACTTTCAGGGTGTCACGATTGCCGATTCCGTTGGCGTGACCCGATTGGCTGTTGGACTCTATTTAAACTCTTGTCTTACGAAAACAACTCGTCAGACCGTCTGCGAACCTATGCTCCAAGCTAGGCAAGCTTTTTGTGACGCTCCGACTCTATCCTGTTTCCTGCCTGATACCTGTTGCCGACCTCTTTTCTGGACCCGTTTCTGTTTTTGCTCCTCCGTCCCGGCCATCGACCTGTTTTTCTCGCTGTCAACGATTATCCTCGCTCGACACGAAAGTGCCACTTCCGCGTTCCTGCCATCTGCGACCAACGATCATCGGATCGTGGTTTTCCTTCTTCATAAAAACTGAGTAAAACGACTGCAATTGGGTCCCGTCTCCGTTCCTGGTCTGTGACACAGGGTAGCGTGCTACTTTTTGGTTTCAGTCATCTCGGGGGTAACTGAGTTACTTTTTAAATGAGATAACTAGTAACTGTGATGATTTATTGTTTTTCAGTGACATACCCCACTAGAGGTAAGATTCTAAGCCCGGGCCTAAAAATCACACCTTTCTCCTCTCGAGTCCTCACAAATATAATACGAAATTTGGGTTTCGCTGCTGGCTCGCACCCCTCAAGTCAAGTTCATTGGTTGATCTTGGACCAGGTAGGGCTTTAATACCCGCGGTAGGTTGGACTGGATTTTTTTGTAGGTCCATTCTTAACTCCACACCCAACACTGGCACTAAATTTGTAAATTGTTGTTCTCCCATGCTAAACCTTAACTGGTGAAGGATTTCATACATTTGACTATAAAGGTTTTTATACAATTGAATAAAAGTTGCATTTATTGAGTTTAATGCAAGATTTTCACTGACTGGGCTTGAGTTCAATGACGGGTCACGCTGTTCCAAATGCAGAATATTTCGACTAGGGAATTTTAATAACAGGACTCTGACGGAGGACGGCAGGCGTTGTTTTGAGAACAAGTCCCTGATGACGTAGAAACGCTTGGTGTTGTTTTGAGTGTTCCAGACATCACGGCGCTCTTCGACAAGATGGTGAAGCCCAGGGGGGGGCTTCCTTGGCACGCCCATGGGAGAAGTCGGCACGCCTTTATGCAAGGAGAAGATCGTCAATAGGAAGAAAGCTGAAGGACTTCGGAAAAAGGCTTCTCAGAGACTCCAACGTCACTAATTCGGCCATTTTAGATTGGCACGCCCATGGGAGGAGCCGAGACGCCATCTTGCGGGGAGAGGTGGGCCAAGAAGGGAGAGCTAAAGTACTTCAGAAGAGGGCTTCCCAGAGACTCCAACGACACTAATTCGGCTGTTTTCGATGGAGTACATTTAGTTAAATTGCTAATGTGATTCAATCTGCCCCTGTGTGAAAATGTCGGCTATTTTTGTTCATCTTTTCCGGCAAGAAATGAGCGGGCATTGTTAGGTGAATGTAGTTTGTGATTGGTTAATGGAGTCAGATAACTCATTCGAACAATTTTGGTAAAAGGTACATTTTGATATGAATTCCCAACACTGGGTATGTCTGATCATACGAGTCCAGAGCTGAAAATGAGATCTTTGAGGAAGAAAGCCATGATAATATCAAGGAAAAGCAGGACTTACTTGGTAGTTTGGGGCACTGGTAACACTTGTTTTGCCCCCAGGAGTTTCCCACGCTGCCACAGCAGTCTTCCTGGTTGGTGAGAACCGGAAGCGGGGTGCTGTTGCACTAAAAACCATTCCCAGCAAGCGTTAGAGAACTCGCTCGGTCTCCGGAGAACCGGCGGGACGGAACCTACGGCCTGTTTGGGCGTGGTCTCCTGAAAGCACCGGCCTTTGGGTTTGTGTCGCGTGGTGGGATGGCGCGGTCCCGGCTTCTGGGGCGGGTTCCCGTCCGCTTGGTCTACGGGCTGAATGACCACGGACGTGTCCGGCGTGTGGTGAACGCGCACTTGGATGTTTACTGGAAACAAAGAGGGGGAAATTGATGGAGCGAGTTAGGATTCTTAACTGGTGTGGAGGACTCCGCTCCACTGTCCAACCGCAAACTGGAACCTCAAAAGATTGACAAACCAGTACACACCAGTAGTCACAGACAGACACTTTTTGTCACCCACAGGAAGTGAGCAGACTCCCCGGCTTTATAATAAAGTTTTGAACCCCGAGGGTGTTCATTTGTAATTAAAAGATTTGTATATGTGTGTCACATTTGATGCCAGGGTTCGCTGGCTAGCCTTTGCCCCCCTGGGGACAAAGAAGGCTAAAGCCCAGAGCCCTTGCACCCTCGGCAAGGAAGCCAACCACGGAGCCTGGAGGGTCCGTGGATCGTTTTCTCCCGGTCGATCTGCTGAGAAGTTTGCAATTATAGGCTCTAAAAAGGGAGAAGAATCTGTTTTTTCTGCCTGGACCATGTGGCCTTCCTTTTTGTTTCTAAGGTAACAACAGAGCGTTCTTGGTGTTTTGGGGCCAATATTTCCTTCTGACACGCAATGAGGTAACTCCCGATCCTCAAAATAAGTTGATTAGGTTTATACCGGGCTTATCGATCAGCACTTTCAACTGCTACAGATGTCTAGATAGGTAGAGGTCTAGATAGATGGATAGATGTCTAGATAGATAGATGTCTAGATAGATGTCTAGATGGATACATAGATGTCTAGATAGAAAGATGTCTTGATAGATAGATGTCTAGATAAATGTCTAGAGATAGATAGATAGATAGATAGATAGATAGATAGATAGATAGATAGATAGATAGATAGATAGATAGATAGATAGATAGATAGATAGATAGATAGATAGATAGATAGATAGATAGATAGATAGATAGATAGATAGATAGATAGATAGATAGATAGATAGATAGATAGATAGATAGATAGATGTTTAGAAAGATGTCTAGATAGATAGATGTCTAGAGAAATGAAATGAAATGAAATGAAAGAGATAAATAGATAGATAGAAGTCTAGATAGATAGATGTCTAGATAGATAGATATCTAGAGATAGAGGTCTAGATAGATGGATAGATGTCTAGAGAGATAAATGTCTAGGATGATAGATGTCTAGATAGATGTCTAGAGATAGGTAGATAGATAGATAGATATATGTCTGGATAGATAGATGTCTAGATAGATAGATGTCTAGAGATATAGATGTCTAGATAGATGTCTAGATGGATACATAGATGTCTAGATAGATAGATGTCTAGAGATAGATAGATAGATAGATGTCTAGAGAGATGTCTAGATAGATAGATGTCTAGAGAAATGAAATGAAATGAAAGAGATAAATAGATAGATAGATGTCTAGATAGATAGATGTCTAGATAGATGTCTAGATAGATAGATATCTAGAGATGGATAGATGTCTAGGATGATAGATGTCTAGATAGAAGTCTAGAGATAGATAAATAGATATATGTCTGGATAGATAGATGTCTAGATAGATAGATGTCTAGAGATAAATAGATGTCTAGATATAGATGTCTAGATAGATGTCAAGAGATAGATAGATAGATATATGTCAAGAGATAGATAGATAGATATATGTCTAGAGATAGATAGATAGATATATGTCTGGATAGATAGATGTCTAGATAGATAGATGTCTAGAGATAAATAGATGTCTAGATATAGATTTCTAGATAGATAGATATCTCAATAGATGTCTCAATAAATGTCAAGATAGATAGATAGATAGATACTTTATTAATCCACCTAGGGAAATTCACACTTCCAGCAGTATCCTTGTGTTGAAAAATAAAATAATAATATAAAAGATATAGAATACAAAAATACCCAACATGTTGATATAGAGCATTTAAATAGTGCTAGTCATAAAAATAGGGTCATATGCAAATGTGGGGGTGTGGTTTAATGTGGGCTTTTAATCCCCGGGTGGCGTTAAAGAGCCTCATGGCATTAGGAAGAAATGATCTCATGTTGTTGGAAATGTGAATTTCCCCTGCCACAAATGTTGACTTTGTTGCCGATATGATTTTCCATTCCTTGTAAATAAATCGTAGTTTGTTTAGAATTAAACCACGTTACAATATTTTTATTTGTGTGTCTATATAATTTTCTCCCTTTGGACTCATCAATCAATAGCTAAAATACAATATGTTTGGAAGATTTCTTCCCTTAGAATACAATAAGACTGTATTTTAGGCGATCCAGTAACTATTAAATTAGATTCTAAACCAAATAAAAATAATTCAGAGAAATGATCCTTGTACTGGTCTGACTTGAATACATGAAAAACTGTATGAGTATGAAAAGTTCTTATGCCACTGAATATTTTGAGTGTTGGGAGGACAAAAAAATATTCGTAGATCTTCACCCAAAGAAACCTGGATGTAACGGTGATGGCAGTCTGAAAAAATAAAAACCGAAGGAGAAAAAAATCAAAACAAAAGAATACAAGAAAACTGGAAAAAAAGAATACAAAAGCAGGAAAGGATTAAAAAAGAAAATAGAAACAGCTAGAAAAAAAAGAGAAAACGAGTTAAAAAGCAAGGGAAAAAAACAACGAAGTGAGGAAAAGGAGAGAAAAAAAGAAGGACAATACAAAAAAAAGAGGAAAAAGTTCACGTCTAAAAAATGTACACCGACATGCCTAGTTAACAAATGAAAAGGCACACCAAGAGGGTAAGCGGCTACCTTTCGAGGAATGATGTCCCGGTTGCGCAAACGGGATGGAAAAAACGGAGTGCGACTGCGTCATCTGCGTGCGCCCCATACTGGCCTGCTCCGGCAGTTTGTGGCCCTCGGGTTTGAGGGCCACCGGGTAGACGGGCTGCTTATTGCCCCGTGCCGCCTGCACCCGCTGGGGGAGCCGCAGGGGGAACTGGCAGAGTCGGCCGGTGAAGCCGGGCGGGCACAGGCAGTGTTTCCTGGAGCTGCAGACGCCGCCATTCAAGCAGGTGAGGGGGCAAACCACTGGGGAGACAGAGAAACCGGTGATTAGATCGGGGTCTCCGAGGTGGTGAGGCCGGCTGAGGGGCCCCCTAAGGACAGCTGAGGGGCCCGAAGGTTCCAGGTTGCCCCCAAAGTACAGTAAAGGGGCCGGCGGACCTATTCAGAAGATAGCTCACTGTAAAATGATTTTTTTGTGTGTGTTTCACTGAGTCTATTTAACCCCACTTCCAATAATTAACCTAGTAACAACATACCAATTGCATAATTAAGAATAAGTGGCACCGGAGTATAAGTCGCACGCCCGGCCAATCCATTAACTGTGTCTTATAGTCTGGAAGATATGGCAGTAATAACATAATGAATAAATGAATGAATGAAAACTTAGGGTTAGGGTTAGGGTTATAAAATAAAAACAGGACAAAAAGAATGACTCAACAACAAAAATCATGTGAACATAAGATGTTTGAAAAGGGGTAGTCAGAAGTAGATCCTATTTGTGTCTAGATAGAACAAAATCTCACGGATATACATATTACATAGGTCAGATAAGCAATCATTATAATAATGAAAATAATAATATTTTAAACACTAATCATCGTAGTACCCATCTATTAAAAAACACTGGACCGTGTGTACAGTAAGATCAAACATCTAGTTGGATCCGCCCATCTCTGTCTGTCCCTCACCCCCTCATACACCCCCCCCCTTCGGAGGAAAACAAAGCCTATACAACAAAGACAGTTTAAAACATCTTCTTTGTACCTTTATCTTTTTGTTTTCCCTATCCTCGCTGTAAAATGTGGACCTGGAGTGCCACATCCAATTTTGTTGTCACAATATATCCCATGTTGGAACAATGACAATAAAGGTAGATTCTATTCTATTAAGGTTATAATGCTACTCGTCACCAAACATCACTGCGACACCAATGATAATAAAAACAATAATAATGATGAGGGGCGTGAGGGACAAACAGAGTTGGTGGATACAACCGGAATGTTTGATGTTTGATCTTACATTACATATTACATATTATCTTTGCTATTGGAGTCATCCAAAAGTCATTGAAAGTAATCCAGTTAAAGTAACCCTACCCAACCCTGGACTGGCACGCTCAAAAATCTATGGGTCCCCAAAATTTAGTCTTATCCAGGTTGAAATTTTAAATCGACGACAATTATATGATGCAAATCTATATATTTATTCCGTTTTAATCATCAAATTATGAATTCATTTTCTGCATCAAATTATTGTAGGTAATATACCGATTCAAGGGATAACCACCAACCTGTCTTTTTTTTTTCATTTTCTCCTTTTCTACTTCCCTTTTTTTCTTAACTTCTTTATACAACATCATCATTCGTAATATCATGCATCAAAGCAAGTGAGCCGTTGGAGAGCCGGCTCCCTTGAATGAGCTGAGCCGAAAAAGCCGGTTCTCTAAAAAGAGACGGACTTCCTTTCACTACACAACTCGAACTGGTTTGACTCGATTGATTTGCCGTTTGGTGATCGTCGGTGTATACCGGACGGTACCCATCATTGACAAATTTGCGTTTTTCCGTACAGATTTTCTCGTACGTCGTACACGTCTTAATATGCATCGTAAACGTACTTTGTACGGCAAAAACGTACATTTTGACTGGTATGTCAAGTGCCCCGGACTCTGATTGGCTCCCTTCACTTTTAATACCCCCGTCTTCCGGTCACCGGTTGTCAGTCCGTCTGCAAACCTCAGCTTACGCTAAGCAAGCTTTTCGACCCGGACTCTCTCCTGTTCCGATTCCTGTCCGTTTCCTGATCTGTTTTTTCTCGCTCTCGACACCGCCCTCGCTCGCCACGGAAATCCCACTTCCGCGTCTGAGCAACCTTCTCCCCAGGGATCTACGGAACGTGTGTACTATCCTTTCCCTTCTTCCCAATAAAACTAAGAGAAACGCACGCAAGTGGGTCCTGTCTCCGTTCCGGTCCTGACATGAGTCAACAGTACGACGTAAAAAACCTCGAACAGCACAAAAAGAAAACCCTTCTTCTGTTAAAACCAAATTTTTGAGTTCCCCCTCCTCACAATCGGACCGTTGGCAGAGGAACAGAAGAAGCTGATGTCATCGATGGGTTTCGCAGTCTTCACAATGTAGCAGAAAATGAGCTTGACGTTGAGCCCTACAATAAAGACCCCCTTTGCGGTTTAGGAGTCGGGGGACATCTCGGAAGCACCAAAAAGTCTTGGCTTTTCCACGGGAGAAGACGGAATCGAACGAGGACGGGACGAAAAGGGAAGCATGGAAACAATTAGGGGCGCACTGCCAGTCCGTCTGGACTCGGGGGATCCTTATGAGCCTGGATGGCTTTAAACGCAGCAGGAAACTCCTGGTCGGGAAAAAGACAAAAGGCCTCTCCGTAGTCCCTACGTCTTTTTCATGGCCGAATTCAAGGACAGTTTTTCCATTTTTCCATGACCTTCAAAGGAAAAAATCCAGCTTATTTTTTGACTTTTGTGACTAAAATAAAGTCGCTATCTTGTGCTATTTTGCTTTTGTTTCAATGAGCTGCTATAAACTGACGTGAATTCTGCCATTCTGCCTCAACTGTCACGGTTGCCATGGCGCCCAATCGGCCCCCCTTGTGTGCCGCCAGCTTCTGTCACGGTTGCCATGGCGCCCAATTGGCCCCGCCCGTGTGGCGCCGGCTGCAGCATGTTGACAGATTGTCCCCCTGTCCGTATTTAAACTCTGTCCTGTCAGTCCTCTTTTGTCGGTCCGTCTCCGTTTTTACAAGGCAAGCTCTTTTTCGCCTGTCCTGTGTTTTGCTCCTGTTTTTCTACCGCTATGATCTGTTTTGATCTCGACCACGTCTGTTTTCCCGTCCCGAATAATGACCCATTTTCTGATATCGACGACCACGACAAGAGGGTGGGAGAAAGAAAAGGAAAAAGAGAAAGAGAGAGACAGAGACAGAGACAGAGACAGAAAGGGAGAGAGAGAAAGAGAGTTAGAGAAAGAGAGAGAGAGAAAGAGAGAGAGAGAAAGAGAGAAAGAGGGAGAGCAAGAGAGAAAGAGAGAGACAGAGAGAGAGAGAAAAAAATAGAAAAAGAGAGAGAGAGAGGGAGAGAGAGATGGAAAAGGGAGAACAAGAGAGAGAAAAGAAAGAAAGGGAAAAAAGAGAGAGCAAGCAGGGGGTATAGAGAGAGAACAAGAGAAAGAAAAAATAGAGAATGACAAAGAGAAAGAAAGGCAGAAAAAAAGAAAGAGAGAGAAAGAAATAGAGAGAAATTTAGAGAAAATACAACAAGAGGGTGGGAGAAAGAAAGAAAAAAGAGAAAGACAGAGACAGAGAAAAAGAAAGACAGAGAGACAGAGACAGAAAGGGGGAGAGAGAGAGAGAGAGAGAGAGAGAGAGAGAGAGAGAGAGAGAGAGAGAGAGAGAGAGAGAGAGAGAGAGAGAGAGAGAGAGAGAGAGAGAGAGAGAGAAAGAGAGATAGATTGATAGATACTTTATTTATCCCCGTAGGGAAATTCACAATTTCAGCAGTATCCGTGTTTTGAAAAATAAAAGAATCAAATAAAAGATAAAAAAAACAAGATAACAAAGGAAAAGGCATTATATTATACATCATCACCACTCTACTGTTACTCACAGTGCCACACGGTTCAAGGTTGTAATGGAGCATTATGGGAAAGAGTTCAGCCAAAACAATGTTACGCAACATGGTGAGATGATAAAATAAAATATAATGCCTTTTCCTATGTCCTGTGGTTCTCAACGGTCGGAACCCAAAAGTGGGTCCCAGACTCGATTTCATCGTCTCATTTTATTTGCTCATCTTTTGCTTTTCAACCTTTTTTATGCCAAGGTTTTTTTTTTCCCCCAAAAAATCTCAAGACTCTTAAAAATGTTTAATCATTCCCAGCACCGTTTCCATGGTTGTTTGTTATTGTACAGGATAAAGCTGTCGTTTGTGGTCATTGTGGCTCGGGTAATACAGGTTTATCATTTTCTGGACGGAGGGAATCATTCTTTGCTCTAGTGGTTCACAGTACGTTTCTGAGTTTGTGTTTCCCTGAATGAACTTGAATGCAACTATGATATTCCCAACACCATGCTTGACACAAACATGTTTGTACTCCTCACCTGGTTGGGGCCACGCATGCTTTACACCAGATTAATTCATATTTGTCTCATCAGACCACAGGATATCTGTCCAGTAAGCCAGACACTTTGTGACATAGAATCTCGTTCCGCGTCTATGCTTATCTGAGTCGGGAGCTGGGAAACAGACGGGGGAGGAAAATGACGATAACAGACGTTAGCCGAGGAGACTTTTTCCTTTTTTTCCCTCTGGCGTGTTACGCAATGTCACAGGATCCTGAGATGAGGCCCGTTCGGACGAAAAAGGGAACAGGACCGGCAGGGATCAATGTCTCCATCAAAGACCCCCCGCCTTCACGGGGAATTTTGCTGTTTTGATTGTCCCGGGTCACACCATCTGACCTACAAAGCTCAACTCGGGGTTCGAACGCCTTCTTCGTGGTCGAATTCCAGCACTTCTTATGTCACGGTTGCCGTGGTGCCCAATCGGCCCCGCCCGTTTGGCGCCTGCTGCGGCTCATCGAAAGATTGGCTTTCCGTCTATTTAAGCTCAGTGCGCTCATTCTTCCTTTGTCAGTCCGTCAACAAACCTCTGCCCCGCAAGACGTGGGTTTTGACTCCTGTTCCTGTTGGTATATCCTGTTCGGTATTGGTTTCGTTTATTTTTGTCCTGAATAATATGGGTTTCCAGTTTCCTTCCCTTCAATTTTTGTCCTGTTTATTATTCTCTCCAGTTTTCGTTCCCGTCTAGTTTGTCCTGTTTAATTTTGTTATCCTGTTTCATTATGAATCCTGTCTGTCCAGTCCTGTCCGGTATCGACCCCATCTGTCCGATATCTGCTCGGGCTATTGGTATCGGTCTCGACGGCCTCTAGAAAGAAATAGAGACAAATATAGAGAAAAGACAACAAAAGATGGGAGAAAGCAAGAAAAAAGAGAAAGACAGAGAAAAAGAAGGAAGAGTAAAAGAAGGAGTAACAGAATGACAGAGAGGGAGAGAGAACAGAAGGAAAAAAAGGAGAAAGAAAGAAATGTTGAAAAAGAGAATGAGTAGAAGAGAACAATAATGAGAGAAAGATAAAGGGAGAATAGAGAAACAGAGAAAGGGTGAAAGAAAGAGAGAGAGAAAGAGTATGAGAGAATGAGCGAAGAAAATAAATAAAATAGAGAGAGAGAGAAGGAGGGAGTGAAGAGGGAGAAAGAGAGAGAGAAAGAACAAGGGAGCAAGAAAGAGAGTAAGAAAAAAGGTCAAGTCAAGTCAAGATGTCAAGTCATGTTTATTTGTATAGCCCTTAATCAAAAGAAGTCTCAAAAAAAGAGAAAGAGAGGGGAGAGAAAGGGGGAATGGGAGAGAGAAAGGGTAGAAAGGGAAGAAAGAAAGAAAGAAAGAAAGAAAGAGAGGAAATGAGAAAGGGAACAAGAGAGCAAAAAAGAAAGAAAGAAAAGGAGAGAAGAAAAAGAGAGAAAGAAAACAAGAGAAAAAATTGCGATAAGAAAAGAAAGAGTAAAACGAGAGAGAGAGGTAGGCTTAGTCGACCGCAAAAAACAAAAAAAATCAATGTACTAAAAACCTCAATGAGACACTGCCATTTGTATACACTGCTGAGCTATTATCAGAACAGGTCGACGGGCCCCTCGGCGGTCTCCAGGGGGCAGCACCTTGGAAACCCCCTTGCGAGCTGCAAGAGGTGGTTACAGGGGTATAACAGAAGGAGGTACGGAGCACGTGACGGGAAAAGGAAAATGCTGCCAAATCGCCAGCTTGTGACGACCTGTCTTCTCACATTCCGCACACCACGAGAGAAAAAAAAGCAAAGGCGCTCTGGAAAATCAGCCCGTGATTTGAGCTCCCACAATGCAATTGGTCGGGGAGGGGTGAGCCGCAGGGATAACGGAATGGATGACGGAGGGAAAGAAGGGCTGCGTGGAAAATCCAAAAACAATATGGAGGAAAGCGGGAAAAGATCTGGGGAGACTGCCATTTCCAGTGCAAATCAAGTGGGGAGGAATGGGCGCCACCAGGCTGTCCTTGCCCAAGACACACCACGGGAAATGGTGCCACCGAGTCCTGTTTATTTGTGTGGGCTTAAATTGCAAAAAGTCTCAATGGTCTTCCATGACAGCATCCCCTGATCTAAAACCTACAAGAGGGCAAGGAAAAACTCAAAAACTTCAGCATGAGGAAAACAAAGAAACCTTGAGAAGGAACGGTCTGAAAGGGCTGCACCGACCACAGATTATTGCAAACTATAGCCTATTATGACAGCATCCCCTGATCTAAAACCAACATGAGGGCAAGGGAAAACTCCAAAACTTCAGCACGAGGAAAACAAAAAAACCTTGAGATGGGACGGTCTGAAAGGGCTGCACAGACCACAGATTATTGCAAATTACAGACTATTATGACACCATCCCCTGATCTAAAACCTACATGAGGGCAAGGGAAAACTCAAAACCTCAAGTCAAGTCAAGTCATGTTTATTTCTGACGCTCTTAATCACAAAGCGTCTCAAAGGACTGCACAGACTAAAGATTATTGCAAACCACAATACCATTACGACAGCATCCCCTGATCTAAAACCGACATGAGGGAAAGGAAAAACTCAAAAACCTCAAGTCAAATCATATTTATTTGTATAGCCCTCAATCCCAAATAGTCTCGAAGGGCTGCACAGATTATTGCAAACCACAGACTATTATTACAGATTTATGACAGCATCCCCTGATCTAAAACCAACATGAGGGCAAGGAAAAACTCAAAAACTTCAGCACGAGGAAAACAAAAAAACCTTGAGAAGGGACGGTCTGAAAGGGCTGCACAGACCACAGATTATTGCAAATTACAGACTATTATGACACCATCCCCTGATCTAAAACCGACATGAGGGCAAGGGAAAACTCAAAACCTCAAGTCAAGTCATGTTTATTTGTTTGGCCCTTAATCACAAAGAGTCTCAAAGGGCTGCACAGACCACTGACTATTGCAAACTATAGCCTATTATGACAGCATCCCCTGATCTAAAACCTACATGAGGGCAAGGGAAAACTCCAAAACTTCAGCATGAGGAAAACGAAGAAACCTTGAGAAGGGGCTGCACGTGAAGTCATCCCACTTTAGTATGTTATATTTTAACTCTCTTTCCTTGTCTGTCTTTATCAGGGGTCTCCAACTCAAACCGGAACGAAAATCTAGGGGTCTAGGGCCACAAAAATGTATTTAAACTCTGTCCTGTGAGTCCCCTTTTTTCGGTCCGCCTGCAAATCTCTGTTTTTACACAGCAAGCCCTCTTTTGCCTGTCTTGTTTTTTGCTCCTGTTTGTCTCCCGATCTGTTTTGATCTTGACCACATCTGCTCTCCCGTCCTGGCTTTCCACCTGTTTTCGGTCCCGACTAGTTTTTGCCCTTGTATCCCGGCTACTGACCCGTTTTTTCCGTTCCCAACACCGCCATCGCTCGCCACGGAAGTCCCACTTTTGCGTTCAGAGCGACCTGCGATCACCGGATCGTGTGTGCTATCATTTCCCTCCTTCCCCAATAAAACTTGTGAGAATCGTTACGCGAGTGGGTCCTGTTTCCGTTCTGGTCTTGACAACATTCCACCGTTCTTGAATATTGTTTATTTTTAATTGTCTACTAAATGGGAAATAAAACAAACTGTTAGGAGTCTAAATCAATCCACTTCAAAGAAATTGATCCATTAGGGTTGGACTTAAAGGGACAGTGTGTAGAATCTCCTACTGGTAAAAAAATGTAATTCATTGAAAAAATATATATACTGTATATTGAATTAACGCTATATGTTGAATTCAAAGATCATCTATGAGAAGACCACCCACTCGTCTCACTGTCTTGGACGCATCACCAGA
The DNA here is from genome assembly GCF_059441175.1 of Urocampus carinirostris. NCBI lineage: Eukaryota > Metazoa > Chordata > Actinopteri > Syngnathiformes > Syngnathidae > Urocampus > Urocampus carinirostris. Next base: position 1,616,609 of record NC_142365.1, read on the forward strand.
AAACCCCCCGCCTCATGTTTCACACACCGCAATACACGAGTCATGTGCCTTTCGCAAACGAAGCGGCTTCATGAGCCGGCTCCCTTTCAACAAGGGGCAGGCTTCCTTTAAAACGGCTCTCCCTTTCTCTTTCTATCTTTTGTCTTTTTCTCTTTATCCTACTCTCTCTCTCTCTCTCTCTCTCTCTCTCTCTCTCATATACTGTTTCTCTATTTGTTTCTCTCCCCCCTTTCTCTTCTCCCCCTCTCTCTCTCCCTTTCCATGTCTCTCTCTTTCTCTTTCTCCTTTTTGTCACGACCAGAACAGAAGGGGGACCCAAATTCGTAACGTTACTCACAAGTTTATTGAAATCCAGTGCTTGCTGGACGCGGGAAGCAAGCCGCTCACGGGATCAGAGCGTGTTCTGAATGCGGAAGTGGATCTTACAGGGCGGGTGATCGTAGCGTAGTTAGATGGAAAAACAGGCTGTAAGCCAGGACGGGAGATCAGAACGTGGTTGGGGTCAAAAAACAGGGAAATCAGGAACGGACAAGTGGAAAACGGGGGACAAAACGGGACCGACGGGAGTCAGAGTCAAAATCAAAATGCTTGCCTTGTGAAAACAGAGGTTCGCTGACGGACTGACACCAGGCGAGTGAAAGGACTGAGCTTAAACAGGACAGTGAACCAATCGGGTAACCAGCAGCAGCAGGCGCCAAACGAGCGGGTACAGGTGAATGTAATGAGTAATCATGACACTTTTACCATCTTTTTCTTCCTTTTCATCTCTCTCTCTCTCTCTCTCTCTCATCAACTGTCTCTCTCTCTCTCTCTCTCATTATCTCTATCTCTCTCTCTCTCTCTCTCTCTCCGTCTCATTATCTCTCTCATCTCTCTCTCTCTCTCTCTCTGTCTCATTATCTTGCTCCCATCATATCTCTCTCTCTCTCTCTCTCTCTCTCTCTCTCTCTCTCTCTCTCTCTCTCTCTCTCTCTCTCTCTCAAATGTATATGTAGTGTCATCTCCGTGTGGTTTGCTTCGTAAAACTAAACAATGATAACAATTATAAGTTTAAATGAGGTAAAAGTTCACGGTATACTGAAACAAAAAAGGCTATTATTACATAGTAGCTTAATACATTTTCAAACGGCATTCATTTGGTGCATTATGTTTCATTATTATTACGAATTTATCATTCAAAACAAAGATTCTGAAGAGCCGTTTGGCCTTTTTTAGTGAGCCGAGCCGAAAGGGCCGCTCCTCTAAGCAATTCCACCCCCCGGGCCGGACCCAGCCGCAGCCGCACCCAAACGACAAATGACACGCCGCAAAAGCGTGACAGTAAAAACCCCGAAAAGTCTGGGTACGGCGCTCGCCCTCCACGCTCGAGCGACCGTGGCGAAAACCCGTCCGCGCCCACAATCAAAGACTCCGGCCCGTCGAATAATAAACGAGGGGATTCCGTCCCGCCGCCGCCAAAAACCTGACACCGACTGTCGTGCGAGCGGAAAACAGCTGTACAGGCGAGCAAGGCCCAAAGATGAACCAAAGAGAAGCCATCGAGTCAGGAGATCTGTTCGCAGTTTCCATGCTATGCTAAACTTGGCTAAGCTAGCAGCTCGGTCGCTCTTTGATTCTAGCCGCTTTGACGCGAGAATTTTTCCAGTACCTTCAAAGTCAAAAATCCAGCACCGTTCTAAAGGACGTTTTTTGTTTTGTTGACTTTGATGACTAAAATAAGGTCGTTTTCTTGCCGCTAGCTCATATTTTGTTCTTATTTGAGCTGTTCCTATCTATGATCGCTTTGTCTCCACAGGCTGCTATAAACTGACATGAATTCTGCCATTCGGCTTCAACGATCCACGCGCAGCTTCAATACGTCACACTTGTTTCCAAACACGAAAAAAGCTCAGCAAGTGTCGGGTACTTCATGATTACCTTTGGCGCCAACTGCCTTGGACTCTGATTGGCTCCCGATCAGTACTTGTATCCTGTCTGTCCCCTTTTGTTAGTCCGTCTGCGAACCTCAGTTAACTCCATGCAAGTTTTGCTTGACCCTGACTCCCACCTGTCCTGTTTTTGCTCCCGTCAGTCCCCCGGTTTCGACCCGTTTTTGATCCTGACCACGTCTACTCTCCCGTCCCGGCTTTTGACCTCTTTTTGTCCCCGACCACGTCTACCCTCCTCTCCTGGTTTTTGACTTGTTTCCAATCCTGACCACGTTTTTGCTCTCCTGTCCCGGCTACTGACACGTTTTCTGTTCCCGACACCGCCATCGCTCGCCACGGAAGTTCCACTTTCGCGTTCAGAGCGACCTGCTTCCCGCGTCTAGCAATCACCAGATCATGGGCGCAACCCATTCCCTTTCTTCCAATAAAACTTGTGAGAAACGCAACGCAAGTGGGTCCTGTCTCCGTTCTGGTCCTAACAGGGTAATCCATCCATTAGATAGATAGATAGATAGATAGATAGATACTTTATTCATCCCCGCAGGGAAATTCACAAATGCCAAATGCCCACTGCCCAAGGATAGCCGGAATGGGCTCCAGCACCCCCGCGACCCTACTGAGGATAAGCAGTGCAGATAATGGATGGATATTTTAGAACAGTGGAAAGTTTTTATCAGAAGCTTTCATGTGGAAAACCCGATTTGGCCCAATCTCAACCAGACCCTAGCCCCGGCGGCCCCCAATTAAATGGAGTTGAAGCCCCCTGCTTTTCAGATTTCTCATGCGATAACGGCCTTGAGCAAATTGTAGGAAACATTAACAAAAAACTATCTAAGATGGAGAAGCTGTACCTTGAAGAAAATAGTGGAGGGCGAAATATCGATCCCAGGACAATAGAATCGAGCAGATCCAAGTACTTGCTTAGTATCGATAATATCGATAGTTGGATCGATCCGTCTTCTTTAATCCAAGGGTCTCCAATCTCTTTCAAGCATCGAGCTGTTTTTTGTTACCAATTAGCGCTTGATTCGAATTTCTAAAATAGCATAACAGCTAGATTTCTTGCTAAATAGCTCAAAAGTAGCCTGACAGTTAGCTAAAAGAGTAAAAAGACAACTAAATAGCCGTGTAGAAAGCTAAAATTAGAATTAAAAAAGAGCTGAATGGCTAGCTAGAAACAAGGCCAAAAATTAGCTGGATAACTAGAAAAAAATACAACTTAAACTAGATAACATGCAATGAAATGTTAAAAGCTAGCTAGATAGCTTGTTATAAAGCTAAAATGTAGCTTGATAGTTGGCTAGAAAGGGAAACGAGTCAAAAACAAAAAAACAAATGGAAGCCAGATAGCTAGTTAAAATAATAAAATACCAACTGAATAGCGGGATAAAGAGCTTAAAAAAAAAGAGACGGATGGCTAGCTAGAAGCAAGGCCAAAATTTAGCTTGTGAACTAGAAAAAATAGTTAATTAAATTGATAGTTGGCTAGAAAGGGAAACGGGTAAAAAACAAAAAACAAATGGAAGCAACATAGCGAGCTAAAAGAGTAAAAAGCCAACTGAATAAAAAGCGGGCAAAAAAAAAGCTGAATCGTTAGCTAGAAAAGGGCCAAAATTTAGCTGGACAACTAAAAAAAATACAATAGCATGCAAAAAAATATATTCAAAGCTAGCCAGATAGCTTGTTAAAAAGCTAAAATTATAGTTGGGTAGAAAGGGAAACGAGAAAAACCAAAAAAAACAATGGAAGCCAGATAACTAGTAGGATAGAGAGCTTAAAAAAAAGATAGACACAAGCTAGCTAGAAGCGAGGCCAAAATTTAGCTGGTTAACTAGAAAAAATAGTTAATTAAATTGATAGTTGGCTAGAAAGGGAAACGGGTGAAAAACAAAAAACAAATGGAAGCCAGATAGCTAGCTAACAGAATAAAAACCCAACTGAACAGCCAGGTAAAAAGCTAAAAGAAAAGCTGAATAGCTAGCTAGAAAATGGCCAAAATTTAGCTGGACAACTAAAAAAAATACAATTTAAACTAGATAGCATGCAAAAAAATGTTCAAAGCTAGCTAAATAGCTCGTTAAAAAGCTAACATGATAGTTGGCTAGAAAAGGAAATGAGTAAAAAACAAAAAAAATGGAACCCAGATAGCTAGTTAAAATAGTAAAACGCCAACTGAAGAGCCAGAGCTAAAAATAGATGGCTAGCTAGAAGCGAGGACAAACTTTAGCTGGTTACCTAGAAAAAATACACTTTCAGCTAGATAGCATGCAACAAAATGTTAAAAACTAGCTAGATGGCTTGTTAAAATGTCGGTTGATCGTTGGCTAGAAAGGGAAACGGGTGAAAAACAAAAAACAAATGGAAGCCTGATAGCTAGCTTAAAAGAGTAAAAAGCCAACTGAACAGCCGGATAAAAAGCTAAAAGAAAAGCTGAATGGCTAGCTGGAAAATGGCCAAAATTTAGCTGGACAACTAAAAAAAAATACAATTTAAACTAGATAGCATGCAAAAAAATGTTCAAAGCTAGCTAGATAGCTTGTTAAAAAGCTCAAATGTAGCTTGATAGTTGGCTAGAAAGGAAAACGGGTCAAAAACAAAAGAACAAATGGAAGCCAGAAAGCTAGCAAAAAGAGTAAAAAGCCAAATGAATAGCCGGATACAAAGCTAAATATAAATGGCTAGCTTGAAGCGAGGTCAAAATTTAGCTTGAGAAAGCAACAAAAAATGAAAAAAGGTAGCCAGATAGCTTGCCAAATAGCTAATAGGGTAGCGCGATAGCTAGCTATAAAAAGCTAAAAATGTAGCCAGATAGCTAGCTAAAAGAAATCTGAACATTTTTTGCTCATTCTCTTTACAAAACCCATCAATTTAGTTTGTTGTCATTTCAGTAAAATAAATCAATAAAAAAATGAATAAATAAATGTGTTTAATACATGAACAGATTCTCATTCTATTATTTTTATTGCTTAAAAATAATAATACTTGAGTAGCTTTTATTGTCCATGAAGCCAATTAACTGGAATTGATTTCTTAGAATTTCTAAATATTGGTAATTATTAAAAATAGCAACCATCCATCCATCTATTCCCTCCATTATCTGCACCGTTTATCCACAGTAGGGTCGCGGGGGTACTGGAGCTCAATCCTAGCTATTTTCGGGCAGTGGGCAGGGGACACCCACAACAGCTTGCCATCCAGTCACAAAATAGCAACCAATTAAAAGAAAATCACAATGATCCAGCACCAGTTAGCTATTTTCAGAACAGGCCCCTTTCACGTCTGAGACCCCAGCTCTAATCGGTACCGGTGAGTGCGAGAGACTGAACGTTTCTGAATCTGACTCCGTCTCTGGCCAGACGGCAGCAAGAGTTGTGCGAGTCTGTTTACGCTGGCGAACGGTCCGACTGCAAGGGTGGTGGCAGTCGCGGGCGCTCGCATTCCTCCCTGCGGCTTTAAATAACTGCCCCCGTGCTTTGCCCCCACCCCAAACGGGAGCAGAGTGTTTCAGTCGGTAAAGGAAGTCGTTTATACGAGCCGGAGTCGGACTCCGAAAGTTCACTCTGTTCTCTTCTCGCCTCCCCCCAAGAACAACCCTAATTGCTACTTTGTTGTCCAGTCATTATTTTTTGAAGAAAGTGAAAGATTTTATACATTTGACTATAAAGGATATTATAAAATGAACTACAAAAAAAAGTACACGTAGTCAGTTTGATGCAGTAGAGAGATTCACTGACTGTTTTTCTCCCAGGTACATTAAAAGGTTAGGCTGTCTGGAATGCATCGGACGTCTTTTGATAACAGAATTCCTGTGATTGCTGACGGGAGAAGGCCAGACGCACAAGGACAAAACATTCGCGACGCCTTTCGGCGAGGAGGTGGTGAAGCTGGCACCTGGCCCGCCCCAGGGGAGGAGTCAGTACACCCATGGGAGGAGTCAGTACGCCCCGTGGGGGGGCCGATGCACCGGCTTTTGAAAAGACGTGGGCAGAAGACAGAAAAGGAGACGGGAGATCGATCGCGAGGGACAATCGAGAAAGGAGGCTCGAGGAAGCCTCGAGCGACAATAATTCGGCTAAATTTGATGGAATTCACTTAGTTAAATAAATCTGCCCCCGTGTGAAAACGCCGGCTATCTTTGTTCATTTTCCCATTAAGAAACGAGCATGCATTGTTAGGAGAATGAAGTTTGTGTTTGGTTAATGGAGTCAGATAACTCATTCGAACAATTTGGTAAATGCTACATTTTTAATATAGTTTTCTCCCTAACAAAAGTGGTCGCGGGCCTCTGTATACAGTTGAACTTTCCTTGTCTGGTCAATTTAACCCCTTAACGGCCCTAAAGCCGGCCTTTGGCCCGTCAGACTGTTGGGACAAAGTGGTGTCTTCACGATGTCAGCAGTCACTGAACTACATCACGTATCATTGGAAAGTGCAAACTCTTCAATTTCAAGATACGATTCCAAAATGTACTCTTCACAGAAACTTCCCCCTCAGTCCGAGACAAGATACCCTAAAACTATAAAGCCGGTATAACTCACCCGAAATGCCTCGTAATATTCCGCGAGAGAAACGATTCCCCCACAAACATGGTCTGGTTATATTCACGAGAGTCCAGTGAATCCGACCGTGTAAAACATGGACTCCAAAACACAGCATAACGGCCGAAGATGAGAAAAAAAATTGCCTAAAAGCATTTCTGCATCATCGGACATTCCTTGTTGCAATCTGTCTATTTGGTTCATAAACTCCTCTTTGAAAATCAACAGACTCGTCAGATGACTTCTGGTATAGCCGTTGTTCTCTTGACCTTTTGATTGACACATATCTTGGCCAATAGCAAACTGTTTTCACAGTCCACTGCCTGTGAGAACCTATAGGGGGCCTGTATTGAGAAAAAACACCAAGACCAATTCAGCTTCAAAAATCTTTAGCCAATCATGACTGATTCAAATGTGGATTAACACAGTTCCAAATGTAATTTTACGCAATTTTACGATCTGTATTGAAATCCGGACCAAAAATAAACGTGGCAATTGCAACCCGGGGGCCATTTTTATGCGCGAGCAATACATGCAAGTGTGCACAATCTTTGACTTCTAGAAGTTAATCATTTACAACTCTTCACAATGTCTAAAAAGTGCCCAAGGTAACATATACTTATCTCAATAATCATCATAGAAAGAATAATCATCATTAACGATATCAGGGGCGATTTTAGGTTCAGAGCTTAGGATCAGGCGGTGGGCAAACTACGGCCCGCGAGCATCTCATATATAAATATACATTACACAGTTTCGTGGAATAGTATCATTTTCGTTTTCTGTTTTATTTTGTTGCCTGTATCGACACCGGGGAGAGACATTTCCACTGGCATTCCAAGGCGTGTCGTGCTTTCCCCACCCACTTTTTTTTCGTTCCGTTCGAATTTGTGCCAAAACGAAGGCGCTTGGCAAACAAGCTCCAAGTATTTGACAAAATAGTGAAAAAGTTTGACGTCGGCCGCATGGCGCTTCCATCGGAGCTGCTCGCGTCGAGTTATTAAAAAAGTTCCTGCCAGAAAAGTACTTCAGATACTAAAAGTATTTTGAAAGTTCTGGCTTCTCTCATTTCTAACTTTGTGTTTTCTTTTTTATGCCAGAACAACGTTAGCTAGTGCTACTGTAGCTAAAATAAAAATGATAAACAATTAAAGCAGTTTTCGGTTACAGTGGGTTGAGATGAATGGGGCCCAGATAAAACATATTAGCTTAGGCTGCTAACGTTAGTGCTAAATTTGCCCTCATGAGGTACTCTCCCCCTGCCAGCGCAGCAACGCATACTGGTTACCCAACAGGCTACGAAGAACTGGTAAGCTTTCAGACTTTCATAAGCTTTTAGATCTGAGTATTCCTTTCTTGTGTTTACTTGAAGCTTTCAGAATTCCATTCATCGGGAACTGTTCCAGTCATGTTTCCGAGCGTTATCAAAAGACCTGCGAAAGCCAGTTGGATTCAGTTTTAACAAAGGCTGTGAATGTGACTTCCTTTCTGTTCCGTCTACGTTTCCGTTTCTGTTTCTGTTTGTCAAATCCACAAAGGGAGAAACATTCTTGCATGCCTTTTGGAGGGAGAACGCTCTTCTAGACAATTGGTCCGGAGTGCCCTCTGTTTCGTTTTTATTTTGTCACTTTATTTTATTTTGTCAGAATTATTTGTTCTTCGTCCAAACACTCGGAAGTTGAACCACGGGTTAACAATCGACACTCTAACAATCAGGTTAGGGTTAGGGTCATTTGGTTCAAGTGCGTTAGAGGATTCTGACAAGTCAGTGACTAAAATCTAAAGGGACCCACGCTAGGTGTTAGCTACATGCTAACTATCCATCTGTAACATAGCATTTAAGTCAAGTCATTTTTATTTGTAAGAGTCTCAAAGGGCTTCACAGGTTATTACACAGACTATTTTTTTCAGACTATTATTACACCATCCCCTGATCTGGAACCTACATGAGGGCAAGGAAAAACTAAAAAAAACCTCAACATGAGGAAAATGAAGAAACCTTGAGCATGTTGTTGCAAATGATTGTTTTTAATCAATCAGGATCAAAGTCATTGCTCCTGGTCTGTTGGCGGAGGACGTCAAGTCAGGAACTACCAGGGTTGGGTAGGGTTACTTTAACTGGATTACTTTCAATGACTTTTGGATTACTCCAATACCAAATATGCTCATAAAAGACAAAAGAAATTAAATATGAATCAAATGACTCAATTTTGTGCAGGCTTGGGGAGTAACGGAATACATTTTGTTTCTGTCGCATTTTATGTTTGTTTTGCCGGAGATCAAAGAGATCAAAGCCAGGAGAGAAAGCTTACCACATGTTGTGAGTCATCATTTGATTCATATTTAGTTTCTGTTGTCTTTTGATAGCATATTTGGTATTGGAGTCATCCAAAAGTCATTGAAAGTAATCCAGTTAAAGTAACCCTACTCAACCCTGGGAACTACTGTGCTGAATACAAATTCCGAAGCAACACGTTGCGTTTTAGCCACATGCTTACTGCCGATTTGCCACATCCTGTGGCACATGCTAGGTGTCGGCAACCAAACCGACACACCACAGTTATAGGAATTTGTGCACACTTCTGCTATTTTTACAGTGTTCTGGTCCTAGACGCATGATTTTTGCTAGGGACGCATCGTCTCAAATCAACGTGCGTCCCCGGGACGCAACTTTTTTGACACAAAGTTGTCGTTATTACCCGATTACATTTTTTTTCAAACAAAGATTTACCGCACTCCAAACTTTTCGTCAGGCAGATCCGTCATTGTTGTTTTGGTCTCGCGGTTCGAGTTTTCGTCCGCGCGCCGATCTCGAGTTGTGTGGTGAAAGTCCGTCTCTTTTTAGAGAACCGGCTTTTTCGGCTCAACTCGTTCAAGCGAGCCGGCTCTCCAACGGCTCACTTGCTTTGATGGATTATATTACGAATGATGATGTTGTATAAAGAAGTTAAGAAAAAAAAGGAAGTATAAAAGGAGAAAATGAAAAAAAGACAGGTTTGTGGTGATCCCTTTCATCGGTATATTACCAACAATAATTTGATGCAGAAAATGAATTCATAATTTGATGATTAAAACTGAATGAATACATAGATTTTATTATATTATTTGTCACCGATTTATCATTTCAACTCGATAAGACTAAATTTTGGGGAGCCATAGATTTTTGAGCATGCGAGTCCCCGGGACCCATCACTTTTCACAGCTCAAATGAACACTGTTTAACTTAATACCATTATTCAACGTGATGCAGACTGATGCTTAGCAACATGCTAACCACCAATCTGTCACATCCCAGTTATAAGAGCATGTTTTTGCAACTTACTTTAAAAATGATAAATAACAACCAGAAGTAAACAATATTAAGTGTGTTTAAAAAATTAAATCCACGGGTCAAGTAGACATAGCCTACTGTACTTCAAGTATTTGGTTCACAACAAAATTCAATTGTAAAACGATACAAAATAAGTAACAAATGAAATGGTAAATGGTCTGTGCTTATATAGCGCTTTTCAAGTCACTGAAGACTTCCCAAAGCGCTTTACAATATGCTTCACACTTCCCCACTCACACACCGAAAACAGCACCAGCCATGCAAGGCAGCTACCTGCTTATGGGGGGCATTAGCGATTCAGTGTCTTGCCCAAGGACACCTCGACATATAACACGAAAGAGCCGAATCGAAATTAAATCTATCTCTCACAACCTGGGACAACTGGTCAAGTAGACATATGCTACTGAACTTCCAGTACTTTTACACAACTAAAGTAAACACTTCAACAATATAAAGAGTGTTTAACAATGTAGTGTAAAATAAATCAAACCTAGGGAAACTGTCTCTGTGACTGTCCAATCCCCCTCTCTATGTCTCTTACCCCATCCACTCTCTCCCTCTGTCTCTATCCTTTCCCTCTCTATCTATAATGGCTGACAAATGTCACTGAGTTGAGGAAAGAACAGCAGATTGGGAACGTTTAAAGACGCAGGAACCACCGAGGAAGAATCCTACACTCGTTTCCCCAAATGAGATGTTTAGTATTGTGAATTTAATATTACGACGTGTGACGTCATCAAGCATTGTTTTGTGTTATCATAGACGGTTGAGCAGTTTACCTTAGCGTGTTGTCCAGGATGACCTGCTTATCTATGCTGATTCCTACCAGACAACGTAACACACCGCTTTTGATCGTCGGTAACAAAAAAAAAAAAATATATGATTTATAATCCCCAACACTGAGCGACACGGAGCCAAAGGTGAAAAAAACAAACCGACAACAAGAGTTTTGAACTTTTGACACCAGACGAGTTGTGACTGGAAGAGAGGAAAACGATATGCCGCGTGTGTTCCTGCTAGTGAACGTGACTAAAACCTGAAAACACTCGGCCCCTTTGAAAGCGAGTCGAAGCGCTTTCCTTTCCGGCAGGACGGTCACGGAAACGGGAACAAAAAACCAACTGACTCACTAATGACTTCCACAGACGCTGAGACGAGACGTCTTAGAAACTTTTAATTTGATTTGTCACTCGGTATGTCACGCTTGTTTTGATTCGACTAGGGTTTTTGGGTTGAATACATCAAGAGTATGAGCCATGGTTAACATCTGCTAGCTTGGATCGCGTTTCTCGTTTACGTCTCGCCAGCAACAATCTTGAGGGCCGGTTCTTTTATCTGATCTTCTGAACCCGAGGTGGGAGGGGCGGCGGCCATATTTGTTTTTGTTTTGATTTTGTGGGTGACTGAAGTCGATCGTGGCCTTGGTAATTTATGGGCTTAGTTTGAAGGCATTTTTTTATATTTGCTGCATCGGTAAAATGTAAGTCAAGTCAAGTCAAGTCCTGTTTATTTGTTTGGCCCTTAATCACAAAGAGTCTCAAAGGACTGCACAGACCACAGATTTTTTCAACCCCCAGACTATTATGACAGCATCCCCTGATCTAAAACCGACATGAGGGTAAGGAAAAACTCAAAACCTCAAGTCAAGTCCTGTTTAATGTGACGCCCTTAATCACAAAGAGTCTCAAGGGGCTGCACAGACCACAGATTATTTCAACCACCAGACTATTATGACAGCATCCCCTGATCTAAAACCTACATGAGGGCAAGGAAAACCTCAAAAACCTCAACATGAGGAAAATGAAGAAACCTTGAGAAGAGACAGTCTGAAACGGCTGCACAGACCACAGACTACTGCAAACTACAGACTATTATGACAGCATCCCCTGATCTAAAACCTACATGAGGGCAAGGAGTAGCTCAAAAACCTCAAGTCAAGTCAAGTTTGTTTGTGACGCCCTTAATCACAAGGAGTCTCAAAAGGCTGTACAGACTATTACTGACCACTGACTATTATGACAGCATCCCCTGATCTAAAACCCACATGAGGGTAAGGAAAAACTCAAAACCTCAAGTCAAGTCCTGTTTAACATGAGGAAAATGAAGAAACCTTGAGAAGGGGACAGTCTCAAAGGGCTGCACAGACCACAGACTATTATGACAGCATCCCCTGATCTAAAACCTACATGAGGGCAAGGCAAACCTCAAAAACCTCAACATGAGGAAAATGAAGAAACCTTGAGAAGGGACGGTCTGAAACGGCTGCACAGACCACAGATTATTTCAACCCCCAGACTATTATGACACCATCCCCTGATTTAAAACCTACATGAGGGCAAGGAAGAGCTCAAAAACCTTAAGTCAAGTCAAGTTTGTTTGTGACGCCCTTAATCACAAGCAGTCTCAAAAGGCTGTATAGACCACAGACTATTATGACAGCATCCCCTGATCTAAAACCTACATGAGGGCAAGGCAAACCTCAAAAACCTCAACATGAGGAAAATGAAGAAACATTGAGAAGGTACTCTCCGCAGGAGTTTTTTCAAATCTATTTTTCGTATTGAGGCAATCTTGAATTTAAAAAAATGAATAAAACAATAATAATAAATGACCTAAAGTGCCACAAAAGCAAAACAAAAAATTCCTCATCTTTTTGAGGTTTTTGAGTTTTTCCTTGCCTTCATATAGGTTTTAGATCAGGGGAGGGTGTCATAATAGTCTGTAATAATCTGTGGTCTGTGCAGCCCTTTCAGACCGTCCCTTCTCAAGGTGTCTTCATTTTCCTTATGTGTTTGAGGTTTTTGAGTTTTTCCTTGCCCTCATGTAGGTTTTAGATCAGGGGATGGTGTAGTAATAGTCTGTAGTTTCTTTAGTTTGTGCAGCCCTTTGAGACTCCTTGTGCATAAGGGCCAAATGAATAAACATGACTTGACTTGACCGTCATTTTATCCTAAATAGTGGTTTCAAACCAAGGTGCAAGCAAAGGTCTTTTGTAAAAATGTCACAAAATACTACAAATGATAATTAAATGTTTCATGTTGCAAGAAAAAACAAGAGAGATGTACTAATTTCTTTCAATAATTTCTATATACTTTCAAGAAAATGTATATGTTATCATATATTAAATCATTTTGCTAATTGAAATGGTTGTAACTTAATAAATGCAATGAACTTTTTATTTTACTATGCTTTAGAACTAAAAATTCAAAAAAATATTATTAAAAACAACTTAAAAGCACAGTGTGAATTGTTTAGCGCCTTCTCGTGGTAGAAAAAACCAATATTGGTTTGAACAGCAAGGAAAAATACATGAACTATCATTCAAACTTGATTTTTTTTATCAGTAACTCATAGAGAAAGAAATTTTAATTTATTCGACTTAAGATGAGAATGAGGAAGCTGACATTATTGTCCACCACCTTCCTGTTAAGGGTACACTACAAAAACCAAATACCTTGTTAAAGGCTGGGGGGCAAAAATAAATTGAGAACAAAAATAGTGCGGTTTGGTCACTTTGAGTCTCCATACTTTGTATTCTTCCTTGTGCTTTCTAGCACTCGTTTTTGGTTGCATGGTTGCATTACACAATACAGTGATATCTAGTGGTCAAATATTAAAAATAAAACAATGAGCTAAGGTACCACAGGTAAAAAAACTAAAAGGGGCCGGCGAGCTGGCTAAAGGAGTACAAAGCTAACTCAATAGCCAGATAGAAAAAGCTAGATCGCTAGCTTGAAAGGAGGTCAAAATTTAGTTTGTCGAAAAAAAGATTAAAAGCTACTTAGATAACTTGCTGAAGAGCGAAAAGATGTAGCTTAAAAGTTAGCTAGAAAGGTAGTCCGGTAAAAGACTAAAAGGGAACTAGCTAAATGAGTAAACAGAAACTAAATAGCCAGATAGAAAACCTAAAAACAAAAAAAGCTAGTTTGCTAGCATGAAAAGAGGTCATAACTTAGTTTGTTGAAAAAAAACATTAAAAGCTACCTAGATAGCTTGCTGAATAGTTAAAAGATGTAGCTTTAAAATTAGCTAGAACGGTAGATAAGTAAAAGACTAAAAGGGAACTAGCTGAATGAGTAAACAGGAAACTAAATAAACAGATAGAAAACCTAAACCTAAAAACAAAAAAGCTAGATCGCTAACTTGAAAGGATGTCATAATTTAGTTTGATGCAAACAACATTAAAAGCTACCTAGATAGCTTGCTGAATAGCTAAAAGATGTAGCTTAAAAATTAGCTAGAACAGTAGATAAGTAAAAGACTAAAAGAGAACTAGCTAAATGAGCAAACAGGAAACTAAATAAACAGATAGAAAACCTAAACCTAAAAACAAAAAAGCTAGATCGCTAGCTTGAAAGGAGGTCATAATTTAGTTTGTTGAAAAAAACATTAAAAGCTACCTAGATAGCTTGCTGAATAACTAAAAGATGTAGCTTAAATGTTAGCTAGAAAGGTAGACAGGTAAAGGACTAAAAGGGAACTAGCTTAATGAGTAAACAGCTACCTAGATACCTTGCTTAATAGCTAAAGGATGTAGCTTAAAAGTTAGCTAGAAAGGTAGACAGGTAAAAGAATGAAAGGGAATTAGCTAAATGAGTAAAAAGCTAACTCAATAGCCAGATAGAAGACTCAAAAAAGAGATAGATAGCTGGAAAGGAGCCCAAAATGTAGCTTTATAATTAGCAAAAAAGATAAAATGTTAGCTAGATAGCGTGCAAACATAATTGAAAAGATAACTAAATAGCTAAAAAGTGGCTTGATGGTTAGCTAGAAGAGTAAAATTAAAAAGAAACTATAAATGAAAATAAATGAATAAAAAGGCCAACTCAATAGCTAGCAAAAGGCTATATAACATGCTAGAAAGGAGGCCAAAATATTTGGATGAAAAATGTTAGCTAGATAGCGTGAAAACAAAATTAAAAAGTGGCTTGATAGTTAGCTAGAAGAGTACAATTTTTAAAAAAAAAGCTAAATGAGTAAAAAGCCAACTCAATAGCAAAAATGCTAAGTAACTAGCTAGAAAGGAGGCCATTTTGATGAAAAATTTAGCTAGATAGCATGCAAAAATCATCTAAAAAGCTAGCTACAAATCTAGTCGGATAGTTAGCTAAAAAAATGCACATTTTTGCTCTCTCAAATCAATTAAAAAGATGAATAAATACACGAATCTCATTCTATTCTCCTAATTAATAGCTAAAAAGTAATGATCAATACTTGAATAGATAGTTTATGGCTTTGAATTTCTAAATTATGACCAAGTTCATTGTTAAATCAAGATGACCGAGCGCTATTGTGATTGGCTCCCTGTCAGTATTTAAACTCTGTCCTGTCAGTCCCCTTTTGTCAGTCCGTCTGCGAATCTATTTTTACACGGCAAGCCCTTTTTCACCTGTCCCGTTTTTTTCACCCGTTTGTCTCCCGCTACTCCGTTTTGATCTCGATCACGTCAGCTGTCCTTAGGGGGGCACCGCGTCAGAGACCCAAACCCTAACCCCGGTCTTGGCTGGACTCACCGACCCTGAAGCCCGGCCCGATGAGCGTGTCGGCCCCCCGGCCGTTCTCCCCGATCAGCGTGGTGTTGTTGCCCTGCTCGCAGCGGTCCCGGCACCGGCCCTGCAGGCAGACCCGCTTGCAGAAGACGGGCGCGATGACCACCTTGAAGCGCTCGAGCCCGGAACCTCGCTCCGTGCAGTCCGCCACCTTCTGCACGCTGAGCCACAGCACAAGCACGCGCCACATCAGCGAGGCCATCGTGGCATCCTCGCGTGGAACCCACGGACGTTGGTAGTGGTGGGGGGTGGGGGGGCTAAGCGACACTCGTGGGTAGGGTCCCCGGGGGGGATTTCAAGCCCCTCTCCTGTTTTAAGGAGCGATCACTCCTCGCGTGGGCTCCGAAGATCGCGCTTTGGCATGGTCGGAAGTCCCCCGCGCGACGCGCACACCCACGCTAAAAGTTGCCCCTGCTGCTCTCCTTCTTCGCCTGTTGCTTTCCCGGGAGTGGGAGAAAGCGAGAGAAGGGAGGAGCGAGGAGGAGGGGAAAGAGTGAGAAGGAGGAGACAGGAAGAGGGAAGAGAGCGAGGAGGAGAAAAGAAGAAAGTGAGAAGAGGGAGGAGAAAGGAGGAGAGGGGGAAAGGCAGAGGGAGGAGAAAAGAGAAAGGAAGAAAGTGAGAAGAGGGGAGGATCAGGAGGAGGGGAAAATGGCAGGGGGAGGAGAAAGGAGGAGGGAGAAAAGAAATGGGAAAAAGTGAGGAGGGAGGATCAAGAGAAGGGAGAAAGCCAGGGGGAGGAGAAGCAGAAGTGCCTGGCAGCACGCCGGGCGGGCGGTGCGCCAGTTCACTGATTTTCCAGTTTTTTTCCCCCCTCCCACTTTTCCGTCTATAGTTTTCTCTCATCTCATCTCATTAGCTACACCGCTTATCCTCAGTAGGGTCGCGGGGGTGCTGGAGCCCATCCCAGCAATCATCGTGCAGTGGGCAGGGGACACCCTGAACCGGTTGCCAGCCAATCGCAGGGCACGCTGGGACAGACAACTCACTCCAATTTACCCCGAGGGACAATTTGGACCGGCCGATTCACTTGAAACGCATGTTTTTTGGAACGTGGGAGGAAAACGGAGGAAACCCACGCAAGCACGGCGAGAACATACAAACTCCGCACAGGAAGTCTGGAGCTGGATTTGAACCCACGCAGGAGGTTCCCGAAACATGAATTGTGCCGCACATGCGCTAACCACTGCGCCGCCGTGCTGCCCTCTATAGTTTTAAATCTTGGAAAAATACAATTCCAAAGCAAAACATTTCAAAGTATTGTACGATCTCTTAATCCAAATTTTTTTCACAATGATTTAGGATCTAGTATGGCTTGTTTTTAGTTGTACCTGTTACTTAGCTCCTAATATATATACTGGAGCCATATCCCTCTCGTGCACAGGTGTCAAACGGGGGGCCGCGGGCCGGATTAGGCCCGCTAAGGGATTGAATCCAGCCCGCCAGTCATCACTCAGAGAAGCGCAAGAGAAAAACAAGCTGCAGGTTGAAATATGTCAACTTGATGTTGCCAAAGTCAGCTGCCTAGAACAAAGACACCGTACTTGTATTTCTTTCTCTCTCTCTCTCTGTCTTTTCCACCCCCTTTCTCCCACTCTCTGTCTCGGTCTCTTTCACTCTCTGTGTCTCTTTTTCTCTTCCTTTGTTGCTCTTTGACTCTTTCTCTTTCTGTGTCTTTTTAACTTCTTTTGCTCTAACTTCCTTTTTTCCTTTTCTCTCGTTACTCTTTCTCTCTTCCTACCCTTGGCGCTTTCTTTTCTCTTTTCTCTCCATCTGTCTTTCTATTTCTTTTTGGATTTCTTTCTTCCTCTCCCTTTCTTTTCCCCCTCTCTCACGACTTTTTATCTCTTTTGTTTCTCACGCTCTCTCCCTCTCTCTCTTTTTCTTTCTTTGTCCCTCCCTCTCTCCTTTTCCCCTCCCTCCCTTTCTCTTATTTCTTTTTCTCTCTTTTTCTTTCTCTTGAATCTACTATTCCGGCCCCCGACAGAATGTTTGTTCTATGGTGTGACCCCCGAGTTAAAATGACTTTGACACCCCTGCTCTAGTGGGAGGTGGCTAGAGTCAAGAAGACATTCACATTTTGGACTCTACACTAATAATACAGATATATTACAAAAAAAAACCTACTATAGGAATACTGCAATAATACTGCTGCAGAAATACTAGTATGCGGTGCTAGGAATCAAATAGACTGAACCATTTCAAGGCAGTGGAGTCAATCCGACGCTGCGTTGTTTTTCATGGAGTGTTTTTCATCCTGTTTTCAAAAGGGGCTTGGGTTGACTTTGGGGGTTCTTGAGGGTCCCCCAAAACGGGCTGCTTCTGCATATGGACTCAACTATAGGGTTTTTTAGACAGATGACGTCATCAGCATCAGCTTAGAAGAATTCCAAGTATGATTTTCATGGCTGGGAAAAGTCAAGCGTGTCCCAAAGGGAGGAATCACGCGCTCAACTCAGAAAAGCGGAGACGCAAGGAGAGTGAAAGTGAGTCACTTCCTGAGCCAACACAATTGGGTTGACTTTCCAGGCGCTGAGGAAATGACTTCATGGAGTTCACAGGGTCCTCCCGCCTTTGCACCCCCAAATGATGGCTTCCGAAGCACGCACTTTCATTTTATCCGAGTGAAAAATTGGAATGAGGAAACAATTTTCACACAAAGTCTGAGAAAGAGCAACATCCATCCCAACTCTGGCAACCGAATCGTCTCCAAAACCTAACAAAAAAAACCTGCAATCGTGACTTTAAGCCAGGAGATGGCAGCAGAGCAACACGTCACATGTGTGCATTCATAAAAACTCGAAAAACTCTTCTTTTTTTATCGTTTTGGGGGTTTGTTCCGCAGGCCTGAAAGAAGGAAGATAAAAACAGATAGGCGCAATGAAAACGAAAGCATGAGGGCTCTTTGAACTCAGTTGGGCATTGTGAACACATATTGAAGGATTTTATTCATTTGACTATAAATGATTTTATACGATTGAATACAAGTTACATTTATTGAGTTTAATGCTGTAGTTATTTACTGACCGGGGGCGGCAGTAGCTTAGGAGGTAGAGCGCTCGTCTTGGGATCAAGGGATCCCAGTTCGAATCCCGGCTTGTCCGTGTTACATGTGGAAGTGTCCTTGGGTAAGACACTGAACCCCTAATACCCCCAATAAGCAGGTTCGCTGCAAGGCCGCTATTGGGAAATGTGGAGCACATTGTAAAGCGCTTTGGGAAGTCATTGACTTGAAAAGCGCTCTATAAAATGCAGATCATTTCATTTCATTTCACTGTGCCTTTATTCAATGAGTGGAAAAGTTCAGGGCACCCTGGTAGGAAATATTGTTTGCAGGAATGGCGGGAACAGGACCAATGACTTCCCAAAAGCGCTTTACAATGTGCTCCACATTTCCCAATAGCGGCCGTGCAGCCATGTAAGGCGCTAACCTGCCTATTGGGGGCATTAGGGGTTCAGTGTCTTACCCAAGGACACTTCCACATGTAACACAGAGGAGCCGGGAATCGAACCTGCGATCTCTTGATCCCAAGAAGAGCGCTCTACCTCCTAAGCTACTTTTTTCTCTATTTTTCTTTTTTTTTGCATTAGTTATCAAACTTCTTTTTTTTTCTCCTTTTCTTTTTTGTTTTATTATTATTATCTCTTCATAGCTTTTTCTTTTTTTATTGCTTTTGCCTCTTTTTCTCGATTTTTTTTCTTTTATTCTTTTGTTTCGTTTTTTCCCTAGATTTTTTTCTGGCTTTATTATCATTATTCCTCTTTCTCTCCTTTTATTTCTTATTTTTTCTTTATTTCCCAGCTTTTCATTTTTTTGAGTTTTCCTAGATTTTCTTATTTTTTTGCTTTTTGCTTTATTCTTTTGTTTCTTTTTTTTCCCAGATTTTTTTTTTTTTTGCTTTATTGTGATTATTTTTTTGTCCTATCGTATTACCTTTAATTATTTTTTCTTTTTTTTCAGACTGCACTTACCACTACATCCAGTTTTCTTTGGGTGGGTAGTGTGTGTCGGGTAGGTGGGCATTCCCTCCCCCCTCTGATAACGCCCCTAAAATACGGTCTAGAAGACGTCCCTGAAAAAAAACCCAAGAAAGTGCTGTACAAAAACGTTTTGGGAATAATAATAGCTGTGATGAACTCTCATTTACATTTTAAAATATAACCACCAGCCCCAACGCCCCCCGAGACTTAGGTCTGGCAACGCCCCTGGAGTCACGTATTGAGTTTGTTACGTCACGTTTGCAATTGTGCCAAGTTGGTCAGTACTGCATCCCAACCAGCAGAGGGCGATATGCAGAGAGTGAGAGGCGGAATGTCCAGATCTGCCACAAAATATCTCATCTCATCTCATTAGCCGTACCGCTTATCCTCAGTAGGGTCGCGGGGGGCTGGAGCCCATCCCAGCAATCATCGGGCAGTGGGCAGGGGACACCCTGAACTGGTTGCCAGCCAATCACAGGGCACACAGGGACAGACAACTCATTCGCTCATTCACACCTAGGGACAATTTGGACCGGCCAATTCACCTGAAATGCATGTCTTTGGAATGTGGGAGGAAACCGGAGTGCCCGGAGGAAACCCACGCAAGCACGGGGAGAACATACAAACTCCCAATGCTAAAATAAAACGTAATCTACTGCTTTCCTTTGTTTTTGTGACTCTTACTTTTTCTTTTCTTACCTCTTCAAAAAGTTCTTAAGAAGAAAAAGTAGATAGACTTTATTCATCCCTGAAGGGAAATTCCCACTTTCAGCAGTATCCTTATTGTTTAAAAATAAAATAATAAAATTAAAAAATATAGAATACAAAAAATACCCAATATAACGTGTTAATATAGAGTATTTAAATAGTACTACGGAAAATACACACTAATAAAAATACAGTAATATGCAAATGTGGAGGTGGGGTTTCATGTGGGCTTTTACTCCCCTAGGTGGAATTAAAGAGCCTCATGGCATGAGGAGATGCGCAAAATCTCCATTTTTTTAGAGCATTTTCTTGCAATCGTTTCTCATCTTAGCAGAGAAAATGTAACTTTTAAACAAGTGTGGGCCGTTTTAAATCAAGCGCTTCTTTGGAGGCCTGGAAATTTATAGCGATACCGATTATTAGTATTAAAAGGACAATAACCAAAATTTGGAGCTAATAGTCATTTGCTGTCATAGCCTAATAATTGGGATAAGAAATGTTTTATCATGCAAAAATAAATAATATTTGTTTCCTCTTTTAACCGTTTTTGTTTCTTCTTCCTTATTTTTGTCTTTCTAGGTCAAAATTGGAAGACAAAGGTGCTTTTTGTCTCACTTTGAGTCTTCGTAATTTGGATTCTTCCTTGGACTCATTTTCAGATGAACTTGGCACAACAGCGACATCTAGTGGACAAATATAAAACACTGTCCCTTCAAGAACAGAGTGGTGATTTTATCAACGCTGTTTTTGTAGAGAACCTCCCCGGTACCCTAGCTTCAGGGCCCCCAGACTCAATTGACTTGGAGACCCTTGCCCTAATTCCTGGCTGACTCCGTCCGCTATCGGTGTCTGTAAATGGGTAAATTGTGAAGTGCATTGTAAAGCACTTTAGAGTTCCTCAGTGAAAAATTTAAGGCGTTATATAAATGCAGTCTATTTACCATTTGTAGGAAAATGATATGGCTTTAAAGGAATATGGAAGTTTGAATTTGGGTTTTGTCTGTCGGACTTTGTGTTTTGTGCAAAAGTTTTGGGGAGTAGATCACGTGGGGCAGCTCTCAGGTAGAGGGAGATGACCAGCTGTCTGGGGGCCGAGACAGAGGAGTCGACGCGTCATTTTTCCGGGAACGGGAGACCAATGGGAGCGGGCTGCGTCGCGACCAGGCGGAGTCAGCGCGCCATTCTTCTGGGACGGGAGACCAATGGATCCAACCAAGAGGCAGAGGAGATGCTTTGCTGAGCAACTTGGAAGAAGGAGGAGCGTGCAGAGATGTAGCGATTTGTGTGTTAGAAATAAATCCACTCGTGAGTGAAATGCCGGCTTCTGAGAATTTTCTATGCAGAAAAGAGCGCGCGAATCGTTTGGATGAGTGGTGATTGGGAAAGGTCACAAATTGGAGTAAGATGATGAATTGAAGTTTGTGTTGATTTAACAAGAAATTCCAACAGTTTCTATTAGAGGATGAACATGGTAGATTCTTAACAATTTCCAATGAATATAATTAAATATACAGTTTGTGATGCATTCCTTATAAGGCTTTTCATTTTTTGTGGCTCTAAACATTTTTGGGAGGGGTCCAATATGGCTCTTTCAACATTTTGGTTTGCCATAGACACTCTGACGTGTAATAAGAAAGACAAAAACATGCATGGTTGAGATAAAAGACAGAACTGGGAGGAACAGCAACACTTTATTAAGTATATTTACATCATGACATTTTGAATTCTTATGACAAAACTGTTTCACTCTACATCAAAAAGAATGATTGATAGAAAAGAAACAATTCTGTGAGATGATTTACATTACAAGTGCACCAGAAGACAAATTCTGTGGATTTGAAAGTTCCCATCCAAGCATCATCTGCACCGCTTATCCTCAGTAGGGCCGCGGGGGTGCCGGAGCCCGACCCCAGCCATCTTCGGGTGGTGGGCAGGGGACACCCCGAACTGGTTGCTAGCCAGTTGCAGGGCACACAGAGACAGACAATCCTTCATACGCTTATTCGTACCGAGGGACAATTTGGAGTCACCATTTCACCATGCATGTTTCTGCAATGTGGGAGGAAATCGGGGTACCCGGGGAGGTTCTCTACAAAAACAGCCTTGATAAAATCAGGACTCTGTTCTTGAAAGGACACTGTTTTATATTTGTCCACTAGATGTTGCTGTGTACTGGAGAAACTGGAAATTTGCCTTTGAAAGAGCTTGAAGAGGGCTTGAATTTAGGAGTACGAACCCGGATATGTTTACAGCACTGCTCATGTCTTTTTCCTTTCAAATGTAATATTTCATATTTCTGAGCCTTATGCATTCAAATGCAAGTACCGGTAAAGTCCCTGTTTTTGAGTATCAAGGGAAAACATTTGTAAATCTACTGTTTGAAAAAAAAAAAATGAGTCGATATTATTTTTTATCATGTAATACCAACATAACTTGAATTTACGGGGGGAAAACGCTCAAAATCTTAGTACTTTTACAGCCTTTTGGCAATTCTTGTGATAAAGGGCGTCACAAATAAATATGACTTGACTATGGCTCGCTATTTTCATAAGGAGATACAATTTTACTCCTGCAAATCTCATTGGTGATGTTCTGCATCTGGTGAGAGCGAAATCGAGTGTATTGCGCGCAGTCTTAAATCACCACTCCTCCTCCCGAGTCCACACATTAAATATGAACATTGGGGTTTGTTGAGTTTTGCCCTGCAAATCAGAGATACAAAAAAAAAGATAAAGAGAGATAAGGTGAAAGGGAGAGAGAGAGAGAGAGGGGATGCACAGACCTCAGATTATGGGGCGGCAGTAGCTCAGGAGGTAGAGCGCTCGTCTTGGGATCAAGAGATCCCAGTTTGAATCCCGGCTTGTCCGTGTTACATGTCAAAGTGTCCTTGGGTAAGACACTGAACCCCTAATACCTCCAATAAGCAGGTTAGCGCCTTACATGGCTGCAAGGCCACTATTGGGAAATGTGGAGCACATTGTAAAGCGCTTTGGGAAGTCATTGAGTTGAAAAGCGCTCGAGAAATGCAGATTTTTTAAATAATTTTTTAGAGAGAGTGGGGGCAAAGAGAGGAGAGAGAGAGAGAGAGACAAAGAGAAAGAAGGAGCAAGAAAGAGATTGTTGACTCAGGCTGGGTCGGGCTTTAGTACCTGCGGGCCCAGGTTGGGTCGGGCTGGATGTTTTGAACCCAATTTGGATTTTTGGGGGGCAAAAACGGGACCATAAGAGATTCCCTTGCCCATCGTTTCTCCTTTCTACACACAGTCAATGACCGATTTGTCCTCCTCTTCCGCCCCCCACTCCTCAAACGTAATCTGCGGAGCGGGCGGGACCGGATTCAGGCCGGCCGCCCCTTCGGCGGCGCCTCGGGGTTCGACCCCGTCCTCCTGCCGGTGCGTCCGGACGTGCTTGCGCAGCGCCGCCGCCTCCTTGAAGCTGCGGTTGCAAAAGGGGCAGCGGCAGGGTCTCTCTCCCGTGTGGATGAGCTGGTGGTGCTTGAGGTGCTGCAGGCGGCTGAGGCGCTTGCCGCAGATGGAGCAGCCGTAGGGTTTCTCTCCCGTGTGCGTGCGGAGATGCTTGCGCAGTCCGTCCATGTGACGGAAGCGGTTGCCGCACTCGGAGCAGGAGTAGGGTTTCTCCCCCGTGTGGATGCGGAGGTGGGTCTTGAGGGCGCCCGACTCGCGGAAGCGGCGGCCGCACACGCTGCAGGGGTACGGTTTCTCGCCCGTGTGAATGCGGAGGTGCTTCTTCAGGCTGGAGATCAACCGGAAGGTCTTGCCGCACTCTAGGCAGTGGTGGGGGCGGTCCCCGGGGGGCTCGGCCGCCATCGCTTTGGGTTCGCCCGTCAACCGATCCGGCAGGGCGCCGCTGCGTTCTCCGTCGGGCCTTTGGTGGTGCGGGGCCCGGGGCCCATCCCCGGCGTAGCCGAGGTCGCCGGAGGCGTGGCCGGGCCCTTCGCCGACGCCCATCGGGTCCTTCCCCTCAATGTGGGCGGAGCTTGATATCGGCACCTGCTCCACTTTAATCTCGAACTTGACTTCGCCCGAACCCTGAGCCGCTCCCTCCTCTGGAAAGTACCAACACGCAAGAGATTTTAGACAAAAATGTCAAATTTACCACCGCCAGCCAATGTTACCTGTCATTTTTCTTATGGGTCTGAGCGTTCACACAAAGTCGGTGAGCAACGCTTGAAACAACAGTGAGCTACCGCAATCCCAAGTGTGGCAACTGAGTCATTATCAAACATGTCCAAATCTTGACATTTTGCTGAGTTTCCGGCAATGCAAAATTATTTTTCACTTTTGAATGAATTGACTCATGTACGATTGCCTACAAATGTCATTTGTTTTTACAATTTACAATAGATTTCCATTTCTTTTATTCCTGGTATCTTTTGTCGCATAATACTAACATTTTTGGGTGGCTTATTGAGTCAGTTGCACGATACACAACTGTATTTAATTACATTTTTGAGTGGAAGTACAATGTTGGCAACAAGATTGACTTGGTATAATTGGAAATTATTTGAATGCAACACAAACTTTTTTCCTCTTTTTCTCTATTTTTTTCTCCTTTTTTTTAAAAATTCCTTTTTAAAAAAATCTCATTGTGTTTATTTTTTCCTAGCCGTTACTTTTTTTCTTGCCTTTTTGTTCTCTATTACCGTTTTTCCCTTTATTTGCTTCTTTTTCTTCTGCCTTTTTTTCTGAATTTTCCTGCTCTTTTCTTCTCATTTTGTTTGGGTTTTTTCTCAGTATTTCACTACTTTTTCATTTTTGCATTTCTTTTATTTTTTGTTCTATTGCCCCCTCACCCCTTCATTTAAGTCATTTTGTGCATATTTTTAGATAATATTTGGTCGTGTAGGGATTAAAGAAGCAAAAACAACCAGAAGAGCCGTTTGGTGAGCCGAGCCAAAGAAGCCGGTTCTCGAAAAACTCCACTGACTTTACTCCACTTCGTTCTACTTCGACCTTGACTTCCAAATACCGCATTTAGAACACAGCGTCAGGGGAACCTGTGTATTTTGACCTTTATGCACTGTAACTTTGACTTAATTCACTTCTTAATTAACAATTTGGAGCCCCTATTTTGGTGCGCTGGCTAGATTTTCTTGTGCGCAATTGGGCACACATGCAGATTAGAGGGAACATAGCTGCCAGCCATCGTAATGGAAAATGTATCCGTCATTGTAGCTGAATTTGGCATCGTTTTCTATCTAGAATGGCTCTCAAGCCAGATGTGACACTTTCAATGAGTACATCTGGCTTAGAGACAAAATTCCCTTTTATGATGAAACCGTGTTCATACCACTAGCCGGTCAGAAGAAATGCCATAAGGATGTTTTTCCGTTTCCTTTAGCCAATGAGATGCATCCAAATACACATCTATTGGTGATGTCTGCCTTCTACCATTCCCTGGATATTTTTTCAAGCAAATAGTTTCGGCATCTTATGAATCTTGCGCATTTACGATTGATGCAAGATATCGGGAGACCAGAGAGCAATACATTACAGTCAGGGTTGGGTAGGGTTACTTGAACTGGATTACTTTTAATGACTTTTGGATGACTCCAATAACAAATATGCTCATAAAAGACAAAAGAAACTCAATAGGAATAAAATGATTCAATTTTGTGCAGGCTTGGGGAGTAACGGAATACATGGAACGGCAAAAAGCTGTTTGGATTTATTTTCATTTTGTTTCGGTCGCATTTGATGTTCGTTTTGCCGGAGATCAAAGCCAGGAGAGAAAGCTTACCACGTGTTGTGAGTCATCATTTGATTCCTATTTACTTTCTTTTGTCTTTTATGAGCATATTTGGTATTGGAGTCATCCAAAAGTCATTGAAAGTAATCCAGTTAAAGTAACCTTACCCAACCCTGATTACAGTCATCAAGCCAACAAATTATAATCCATGCATCTGATTTTGCCAGCATCAGGTGCATCTTCACAATATTACGAAGGTGGGGAAAAAAGTATTCAAGTAACATTAAAATATTCTAACTGAAATGACAGACTAGGATATTGTATGAGACTTAAATTTCTGACCGAGAGACTCTGGGTGATACTACATTTGTCCAAGTTCAAAGCAGTGAACGATGAGCTGGACCAACAATACACATCTAATTTTTTTTCTGGGTGCAAAAAAAATGAAGTGGCATGCCTCAAAATCCCAAAACCTAACCGAGTGGTTGGAAACTATTATTATACTTGCGGATAACATCACTAAGTGGAAGCATATACATAGTAAAAAGAAAGGGGCCATGTACTGAGCCCAGTGGAAAGCAGGTGAATTTTTGAGTGGACAAGGTGGATTAACCCTTTTCACTTACAGTGGAACCTCGGTTCTCGACCATAATTCGTCCCAGAACCCTGTTCGAAAACCGATTTGTTCGATCACCGAAATCATTTTTCCCATTAAAAATAATGGAAATCGTTTTAATCCGTTCCAACACCCTGAATGTTTACCTCGAATCATAAAGCTAACCCAGGCTAATCGTACGTTCGCGTTATCGTAATCTTATGAATAGGATTTCTTACCTTTGTGGTGGTCAGCAGAAGGCGCAGATAGACGGTGGTGCTATTATTTCTTTCTTAAATGCAATAGTTGTAAGCACTACTTTTCTTTTTTCACCTGTAGCAACTTTGCTGCTTGCACTGACTTTCTTGGGAGGCATAATAAGGGGCTAAAACACGAGTACGCCGCTCAGCATGGCACCCTAGCGTACGCACTCACGCATTACCAGCGTTCGGACTCAGATTTTTGGACCAAACAGCAAATTTTGGTCGGACTTCGATTTGTTCGTACTGAGAGGCGTTCGAAAACTGAGGTTCCACTGTATAACTAATAAAAACGCTTTGTTTGGACAAGACCTATACAGCGTAATATTGTTAGGACATCATTTGTTTAATGATAATGATTAAATTACAAAGTATTTTGTATTTGTTAAAGATTAAAATGCGGTCCAGAGATATTTCCTACCTGATCTGCTGGCGTCCGAACACACGTGAGCGGTGTCGGTCCCAAAAGAGTCCAGAGTGTGGTCGGTCACAGAGCCATCGGGTTGAATCGACAACTGGCAAATCTTGTAGTCACTCGGCTCGTACCCGTGAATCTGGTGTTCCTCGGAACCGGCCAGACCCAGGTCGACGCGAGAGTTCTGATGATCCCGGTTCTGGATCATAGATGGAGCAAAACCCGACTGGTGGTGAGGGCCACTGTATGAGATCTGGAGCTGGTCGATGAGCTTCTGGGCGCTGCACAGACAGTCCTGCGTCGTCTTCAATTCTCTCTCGGACACCTCCAGACGCATTTTGAGCCTCTCGTTCTCTTGCTCCTTGTGGAGAAGCTCCTGATGGGTCTCGTTGAGGACGAGGACCACCTCGCCCACCAGGGTATCAACGGCTGCAGACATGGCGGATTGAATGGTCGGCGCGAGGCGAGATTTCAGCGAGGTGACGCTCACGCTGCAGTATGCAAACTTGTTGGGTTTGTAGCAGGATTCGTCCTCGGGAACCTCAGACATGTTGTGGAGGGGCATCTTGCGATTGCCGCTATTGAGGCTACTGGTGAAACATGCACGCCTGGAAGCCATAGCTTTACTGGGATGAGTGCAGGTTATGAATGGTGCAGGCGTATTTGTAGCAAGGAAAACGGACACTTGGTAGTTACGATCGGTAGAATCTGCAAGACTCAGGTGGCCTCGTTTGGTAAAACGTCACCTGTACACTACTCGGATTTGAAACAAGGCCTAAAACCGCGAGATAGTTTGAGCCTATATCCTAGATATATCATGTCAATGCATCACATAAACGCAGTTGTGCCTTTTAAGAATCAAAAAGAGCTAAATGATGTTACTCACTAAAACATTGTTTCCGTCGTGAGTCTAATCTCTCGTTTGTTACTTCCGGACTAGCTCGTCGCATAAAAATGACGTCAGCAACAACAAGCTCTCATTGGATTTATATCGTTTTTTCTCTTAAAATATTGACGAACATTCGTTTCAAAATTCATTTTTGAGAATAATGTAATAACCATTTTTTATCAAATAGGCCCTAAAAATGCTCAGCATCATTTATTATGGAAATCACAACAAATACACATTGATATATCAAACGTTCCAGAGCTGTACAAAATTGAAATTGATTAAATATCTAAATTATTGTGTGAACACTAAGATAGTTCAATCATTGTTTTGTCTCCTTGATCAATTACGCTACAAGAAATACAATATAATCCATAAAATAAATGTTTTTTTTGCGTTCCTTTTTTGTAATTTTGAGTATTTGGATTTTTTTTAGACATATGAAGTGTTTTAATGAGTGAACGTTAATTTTTGTTACCAGTCGACTGTCACAATAAATAGAAATAAAAACAACTCAAGTCATTTAAGACCGAAAGACCAGCAGAGTAGAGTGCAGTTTTCACTAAAATACTGCAGAGGGCGCTATTGACCCTCCCGAGCATACACAAGGATTTAAACGGTAATCTTTAAATTATTGTTATAATTTTCCAATAAAGTATAGCCATGGTTCGAAGGATTAGTTTAAAAATGTAATTCGATACATTTTCAAGTTGCCTCTTGAAAAATGTAATCAGTAACGTCATCTGAATCCTATGATATTGATGTAACTTTTGATTACGGTACTTTCGGATGATTCCAATATGCTAATAAAAGACAAACAATATAAATATAATTACTCATTTGTGTTTAACATTCATGAAAAATGTAGCATTGACAACGAATTGGAGGAAACCAAGGTTAGATAGTTGCTATTTTCAAGCGTAAACAAAAAGAAAATGGTCTCTTTTACATGCCGGTCAAGATATTTTTCTTCTGTTTTCGTTGACATCAAAAACCCAAAGTTGTTTCAAACACATCAATTCTTCACTTTTTAAATTTCCAACAAATGTTTTTATGTGTTTAAAGTGGGGTTGCCAAACCTCTTAAAAGCATGGGCCCAACTCGCCCGTTTTTGGGGGTGCTCAAGCACCCCAACGGTGACCAGACAATGAAGGTGCTGTATCTGAGTCAGATCAGCAAGCTTCTCTTGTTAGCGTTAACCATGGAAACCAGTACTGGTTCGTGTGTGGGAAGAAAACCCCATAAAAAAAAAAAACGGCCTGGAAAGGAATGGGTGCCGCCAGGCTGTACTTTCCCAAGACTCACCACAGGACTTGGTGCCCTGACGACCCTGGTGGTTAAAGCATCTGTGACCGGGAGTATTGTTGTTACAATTACTGTATACCAGTTTGAGACATGACTAACAATACACCTTGTCTTTGTCTTGTTGGCTTGGAGAGGGGTGGGTGCCAGCAGGCTGTCCTTACCCAAAACCCACCACAGGACATGGTGTCCTGATGACTCTGGCAGTTAAGGCATCCATGAATCGTGAGTATTGTTGTTACATTTACTGCATAACAGTTTCAGAATTGACTGACAATACACCTTGTCTATGTCTTTCTGGCCTGGATAGGGATGGGTGCTGCCAGGATATACTTTCCCAAGACTCATCACAGGACTTGGTGCCCTGACGACTCTGGCGGTTAAAGCACCCGTGAACCGTGAGTATTGTTCTTCCTTTTACTTCTTAACAGTTTGAGAATTGACCAAAAATAAAACTTGTCTATGTCTTGCTGGCCTGGATAGGGATGGGTGCTGCCAGGATATACTTTCCCAAGACTCACCACAGGACGTGGTGCCCTGACGACTCTGGCGGTTAAGGCATCCGTGAACCGTGAGTATTGTTGTTACATTTACTGTATACCAGTTTGAGACATGACTAACAATACACCTTGTCTATGCCTTGTTGGCTTGGAGAGGGGTGGGTGCCACCAGGCTGCACTTACCCAAGACTCACCACAGAAAGTGGTGCTCTGACAACCAAGGCGGTTAAGGCATCCGTGAACCTTACATTTACTGCATAACAGTTTAAGAATTGACCAACAACAAACTTTGTCTATGTCTTGTTGGCCTGGAGAGTGATGGGTGCCGCCAGGCTGTACTTACCCAAGACTCACCACAGAAGTGGTGCCTTGACGACTCTGGCAGTTAAGGCATCCGTGAACCGTGAGTATTGTTGTTACAATCACTGTATACCAGTTTAAGACATGACTAACAATACACCTTGTCTATGTCTTGTTGGCCTGGAGAGGGATGGGTGCCGCCAGGCTGTACTTGCCCAAGACTCAACACAGGACGTGGTGCACTGATGACTCTGGCGGTTAAGGCATCTGTGAACGTAAGTATTGTTCTTGCATTTACTGCATAACAGTTTCAGAACTGATCAACAATAAACCTTGTCCAAGTCTTGTTGGTCTGTAGAGGGATGGGTGCCGCCAGGCTGTACTTGCCCAAATCTCACCACAGGACGTGGTGCCCTGACGACTCTGGCGGTTAAAGCACCCGTGAACCGTGAGTATTGTTCTTCCATTTACTTCATAACTTTTCGAGAATTGACCAACAATAACACTTGTCTATGTCTTGTTGGCCTGGAGAGGGATGGGTGCCGCCAGGCTGTACTTGCCCAAGACACCCTAGAGGAAATGGTGTCCCTAGACCTGGAGGGTCTGCTACACTTCGTGTCTACACTCCATACTTAATGCTTGTACTCTGTTCTCAATGCACTCCGTGGAGGCTAATTGTAAACAAAACACGCTGGCACTGAGAACACCGCTGCCCCCTAGTGTAGTGGAGGTGCAATCGCACTTTATTCTGGGAAAGCTGAAAAAAAAAAAACGCTGAGTTCGACTCGATACTTTTGTCTGAAATGATGCAATCTTATTCAATGCGTCTCGCTGTTAAAAAGTCCTCATAAACTACAAACATTTTGCAACCCTGTTTTGCAGTTTTTGGTGCGCAGATGTCCCAGATGTTCGGTCGGGTCAGGGATGTAGGGCACGAGTCCGAGGAGGCGGGAGCGGCAGAAATCTTTGAGCTAGCGTGCCGATTTTTCATTTCCTCCCTTCCAGACCGCAGGCGGGAAACAACGAGCCGGACGAAAAAAATGCTTTTTACGTGAATAGCGCAAAGGAATGCGGCTTAATTGGGGGAGCCGGCCTTATCAGAGGTGACGCTTTCCAGTGTAGTCATCGTACACTCCGCACCCCCTTCTTAAATGCTTTTTTTTTTTTCATAGAAGCAACGCGTTTCACCAAAAATGTCCAGAGTTTGGGGACCACTGGTTTACATCAATAATCCAGTGTTTTGGTTTGCCGGCGTCCCTGCGTCCTAGACGCATGATTTTTGCTGGGGACCCATCGTGTCAAATCAACGTGCGTCCCCGGGACGCAACTTTTTGGACACAAAATTGTGATTACCCGCAGCTTGTTTTTCTCGTGTGCTTCTCTGGGTGTTGTTTCACGGGCCAGATCAGGCCCGCGGGCCGCCTCTTTGACACCTGTGGTTTACGGGGAGGGAGTGCGATCCGGTGCGGGGGTGGAGAGGGTTTGGGAGGGCCGCAGGGAGTCGAGGTCAAAAAAAATGTGAGAGAGCGAGTAGAAGACACAAGAGCGGCGTCAGAACCTCCTCCTCTCATTTCAACCTGACAGCAACAAGTAAGTTTTTCTCCTCACTCGCCTTTTATTGTTTTTTTTCCTTTTCCTTTTTTGAATCCCTATCCTGTCCAGGTTTCATTGTTCGGAACGGTGTCCTTCATTTTCCTATCATCCGTCCTTGTTTGTTCGTCTCCTGTATTCTTGTTCCAAATGTTGTTTACTCCGTGACCAATAATTCCTCCGCAGTGCACACCCACTGCTTCACAGGAGGGGGCTCTCGTTTGTATCACAGTCTTGCGATGACTTTTTGGCTTACTGTCGGAAGAACTTTTACCGGGTACTCACTATCACGACCGGAACAGAATTAGGACCCAAATGCGTAACGTTAAGTAGTTTATTGAGAGAAAGAGGAAGGCTAGCGCTCACAATGTTGTGCTCGCTGGACGAGGGAAGCAAGCCGTTGACAGAATCGGAACGTGTTTCGAAAGTGGAAGTGGAACTTCCGGAACGGGATACGGTGGTGTCATAGACAAAAAAAAAAACTGGTCGATAGCCGGGACAGGAGAGCAAAAACGTGGTCGGGATCAAAAACAGGTTGTAAGCCGGGGCGGGAGAGCAAACGTGGTCGGGGTCAAAAAACAGGTCGATAGCCGGGACAGGAGAGCAAAAACGTGGTCGGGTTTAAAAACAGGTCATAAGCCAGGACCGGAGAGCAAACGTGGTCGGGGTCAAAAAACAGGTCGTAGCCGGAGACAAACAGGGAAATCAGGAACGGACGGGTGGAAAAAACAGGTGCAAAAAGGACAGGAGTCAGAGTAAAAGTGCTTGCCTTGTAGAAACAGAGGTTCGCTGACGGACTGACAATAGGCAAGAGAAAGGACGGAGCTTAAGTAGGACGGGGAACCAATCAGGAAGCCCGCAGCGGCTGGCGCCAAACGAGCAGGCGCTGAACTCCCTTTTTTTTTTAATTTTGAGGGTCATCAAGAATCTGAACACATTCTTCCAATTAAATTCTCTCAGAATCCTGGAGCAAGTGGATGTTTTACGAATATTCCACCACTCATCGTCCATTATCTTTAAATCTAACTCATTTTCCCATTTTCCTTCAAGTGCTGAATGCCCACTGCATGCCATTAATCGTTTATGGTCGGTTGCTCGGATCCATTAAGTACACGGGTCATGGGGACACCATTTCCTGTGGTGTGTCTTGGGCAAGTACAGCCTGGTGGTTCCCATCCCTCTTTAGGTTGGAAATATTTCCAACCAGTCTCTAGTTACGGTTGGTTGGTTAGACGCCTTAACCACACAGTTCGAAGAACACCATTTCCTATGATGTGTCTTGGGAAAGTACAGCCTGGTGGTTCCCATCCCTCTCTAGGTTGGAAATTTTCCAAGCAGTCTCTAGTTACGGTTGGTTGGTTAGACCCCTTAAGCACGAAGGTTGTAGCGGCACCATTTCCTGTGGTGTGTCTGGGGAAAGTACAGCCTGGGGGTGCCCATGCCTCTTGAGGCCTAGAAATGGTTCCAACCTGTCCCTAGCTACAGTTGGTTGGTTGCTTGGTCGGACCCCTTAACCACACGGATCGAAGAACACCATTTCCTGATGTGTGTATTGGGCAAGTGCAGCGTGGGGGTGCCCATGCTTTTTGAGGCCCGCAAATGTTTTCACCCAGTTCCTAGCTACAGTTGGTTGGTTGGTTGGTTGGACCCCTTGAGCAAACGGGTTGTAGGGGCACCATTTCCTGTAGTGTGTCTTGGGCAAGTGCAGCATGGGGGTGCCCATGCCTCTTGAGGCCCAGAAATGTTTCCACCCATTCCCTAGCTACGGTTTGTTGGTTGGTTGGTTGGACCCCTTAATCACACAGTTCGAAGAACACCATTTCCTCTGATGTGTCTTGGGAAAGTACAGCCTGGTGGCGCCCATCCCTCTCCAGACCAACAAATCCGAAACTGCTTTACAGGAACTGAAGTGGTCCTTCAACTGAAGATTGCGAAAATCTCTTTTCATCCTGCGAAACTCTGCAGCTCGCCATTTTGAACTATCCTACCTATTGCTGTTAATGCTGGGTTTTGTCACCCTGTTGCAACAAGTACGTTTTGACTTCCCGTTGACATTTGTCCCCTTATTCGCTCGTCGTCCGACCAGGAAAAAAAGAAACAACTGTTGGGAGTGTTCGCGTGATC
Source organism: Urocampus carinirostris (assembly GCF_059441175.1). Classification (NCBI taxonomy): domain Eukaryota; kingdom Metazoa; phylum Chordata; class Actinopteri; order Syngnathiformes; family Syngnathidae; genus Urocampus; species Urocampus carinirostris. The sequence continues at coordinate 1,650,325 of NC_142365.1, forward strand.
CCGTTTGGAAAATGAAGCAGGGACAGCGTTCCTGTAAGTGGATCCAGCTGACAGCCGGGTCGACTCCGTGACTGCTTGGCATTGTGTCCCCGCCCATGTTGCGCAATACCGTCTGGAATGTCGAATTAGCCTGAACAATAATCCAGACGCTAAATAAACCTCCGATATGAAAACTCGAATGTCTTCATCGAACAAAAACGTTAACGGAAAAACGGGAGCGGACCGGTGTCAGGTCGGATGATTTTTTTCCAGCCGCATTCCGAAACACGGGTCAGAACATCCATCATTCAGTCAAGAACCAGAGCAATTCTCAATTTTTTACAGTGCATTTTTTTAGCACATGCAGTAAGAGAAAAAGGGTTTTTTCAACCAGTCTTCTAAAAAAGAACCGATTCCGAAAAGAAAGGGCGATGAAAATCAGGCAGAGGAGCAGAAGCTTTAGCACCAGCCTATGTCTTTTTGTGCACACCGCTGCCTTTCCTCTGTGATTTTTCTCTTTCAAATCACAATTTCTATTCTCAATTTTATTTTGAAATTGTATGAATAAGACACAAAAGGATTGCTTTGCTGACCGGCATTTAAAAAAGGACCAAAACCTAAAAATGTCTGATATGTCAGGACCAGAATGGAAACAGGACCCAATTGCGTCACGTTTCTAACAAGTTTTATTGGAAGAAAGAGAAAGGGTTGCGTCCATGATCAGGTGATTAATGGACGCGGGAAGCAGGTCGCTCTGAAAGCGGAAGTGGATCTTCCGTGGAGAGCGATGGCGGTGTCGGGGAACGGAAAAACAGGTCAGTAGCTGGAACAGGAGAGCAAGAACGTGGTCAGGGGTCGGAAGCGAGTCGTAAGACAGGAAAGGAGAGTAGACGTGGTCGGGGACAAAAAGAGGTCGTAAGCCGGGACAGGAGAGCAGACGTGGTCAGGATCAAAACAAGTCAAAGCTGGAACCAGACAGGAGCAAAAAAGGGACAGGCGGGAGTCAGGGTCGAAAAAGGCTTGCCTAGTGTTCACTGAGGTTCGCAAACGGACTGACAAAAGGGGACAGACAGGACTGGTTTACAGCTGAGTCACATCAGTAATCATGACACGATAAGGTAAATGTTGGAAATGATTTTGTTATTTTATTTAGCAAAGAATGAGTTCAGATGACATCCCTGCGGCCATAAAGGTATCGTTCCTGCCTGAGGTTCACTGCCGTGCCTGTTTTTCTTCTTCAAGATCTTATTCAAGGAAAATGTCAACCATCATTGCATTTAGGTCACGCTCTCCCGAGCCAAGGTTGAATAAATAAGTCTCAAGAACTGATACCAACGTAATCGCGGCCTCGAGTAAATCCACAAGGATTCATCTGTGAAGCAGACGGGACTTAAAGGAGGCTTTTAAGAATGGAGTTATGAGAAAATAGGTAAAGAAAACCGGAAAATCAGTTAAATCTGTCATGAACCAGAACAGGATCAGGACCCAAACGCGTGATGTTACTCACACAAGTCTTTTATTTTAAAGGAAATGGGGAGTCATGCATGTTAGGCAGCGGTCTGGCGTGGAAAGACAGGAAGCCAGAGACTGACGAGATCGATTCCAATTGCCCGAGTTGATATCGGACGGATGGGGTCGATACCAGACAGGAAGGGACAGACAGACAGGATAGATAATGAATCAGGATATCGAAATGAAACAAGACGGACTAGACGGGAAGGAAAACTGGAGAGAATAATAAACAGGGCAAAAATAGACAAAACTGGTAACCGATATTTAACAGGACAAATTGGGAACAATACCGGACGGGGAATACCAACAGAAGAAACCCACGTCTTGCGGGGGCAGATGTTTGTTGACGGGCTGACAAAGAAAGAGTGAGAGCACTGAGCTTAAATAGACGGAAAGCCAATCTGTCAACGAGCCGCAGCCGGCGCCACACGGGCGGGGCCATTTGGGCGCCATGGCAACCGTGACAAAATCTAGTGCACGGAATCAGACAGAATCAAATATTTCCGCTTTAAAATGCATCGAGAAACGTATCGCGTCGCCTTTTGTCGGGAAGTTATATCTTATACAATATGGCCGCATAGCGGAGGCTTCCACGAACCTGCCCAGCCTCCTGGGGACTCGTTGTCAAGGCAACCCAGAATGTTCTTTTGCTTTACAGATGTAAGATTAAGGCCCCGCAGCAGAAAGCTCACGCAGATGAATAAGTGAATTAGCGTTACAATGCGCTAAATAATCGAGCGGTTTATGGACGAATACAACGATTGTGTGTTGCAGCCCTAATCGTGACGGCTCCTCACTGTTCTTTGTACCGTTTTCAGAACAAGCAATGGCCGCCGGCAGCCGAGCGCTTCTTTGTTTGCTCCTGCTGAGCGCTTCCGCATCCCGGCTCACGTCCAAACGCCAAGCGGGTCCCCAAAAGTCCGAGACCCCCGCGCTCCCCCCGGACGAGGATTACGAGGACAAGGACGACCTCTCCACCGTTCCGCCGAAAACCGCGTCGGGAGGACCTCCTCGGAGATGCCGTCACAACCCTTGCGAGGAGAACCAAGCGCCCTGCGCCGAACTGGCGGCCGCCACCCGTTGCCTGTGTCCGGGGTGGAGCTCAGACCGAGAGGCCCCGGGGCCCCCCTTCCTGAAAACCCTCAGCAGGAAGGGTTCGGGGGCGGTCTTGCACTGGTGCGCTCCGTACTCACCGGTGACGGCGTACAAGGTGACGGTGGACGGGACGGAGCGCAAGACGTTCGGGAGGGACCGGCGCAAGGGGGAATGGGGCCCCGTAGAGAGCGGGGCCGAGGTTTGCGTGGTGGCCCTGAACCACGCCGGGGCCAGCGAGGGCTCCTGCTTGAGGTACGGGACGGAGGACCGAGGCGTGGCCCTGGAGGCGGGGCTGTGCGGAGGCGCTTTGGGCCTCCTGCTGCTTCTCCTCCTGCTGGTGGCGCTGTTCTGGAGTTACCGGCGGCGGAGGAAAGCCACCCATGGACCGAGAGGCAATGCTGGAACGTGAACAGCTCGTTCGCTCACCCTCACGCACTCTCTCCCATCTGACACTCTCTTGCACTCTCTCAGCCACACGTTCTCACTCTCACACTTTCTCACTCTCATACACTCTCTCACTCTTACACTTTATCTCACGATCTCTCTCACTCTCACAATCTCTTTTACACTCACAATCTCTCTTGCATTCACACTCTCTCGCACGCTCACCCTCTCTCACTCTTACATTATCTCACGCTCCCTTGCACGCTCATAATCTCTTTCACACTCTCTCTCACTCTCTTAATCTTTCACACTCACAATCTCTTTCACCCTCACACTTTCTCACCCTTTCTCACTATTGCGCTTTCTCTCACGATCACATTTTTTCTCTCTTTCACACTCTTTCACGCACACTCACGATTTCCCTTTCACTCTCACACAATCTCGCTCTCACTCTTTATTTCACAATCTCTCACAATCTCTTTCACCCTCACTCACTTTCATAAGCTTTCACACTCACAATTTCTTTCACCCTCACACTCTGTCACTCTCACACTCTCTGACCCTCTCTCTCACTCTTTCTCACTCTTGCACTCTCTCTCACTGTCAAATGTTTTCTCTCTTTCACACTCTTTCATGCACCCTTACGATTTTCCTCACACAATCTCGCCTTCACACTCTCTCTCACACTCTCGCACTTTCTATCAACCACACGCTCTCTCTCACTCTCACACTTTCTCACTCTTACACTTTATTCCACAATCTCTCTCACAACCTCTTTCACCCTCACACTCTCCCTCACTCTCATAATCTTTTTCACACTCACAATTTCTTTCACCCTTCACACTTTTTCTCACCCTCACGCTTTCTCTCACTCTCACACTCTCGTATATTTTTCTCTCTTTCACACTCTTTTACGCACCCTCACAATTTCCCTCACTCCCACACACTCCCATCTCCCTCACTCCCTCTTACACTCTCTCCTTTTTTGTTTTCGTGGGGTGACCCCCGAATACCACAAACTATAAGTACCGTATTTTCCGCACTATAAGGCGCACCTAAAAGCCTTTATTTTTTTCAAAAGCTGACCATGCGCCTTATAATACAGTGCGCCTTATATATGGATCGATATTAAGTCGCAAAGTCTTACAACTAATGCAGCAGCCGCCGACTCGATTTTCCCCCGAACGCCAAGTGGTCCGCGGTGTATGCTGGGATTTATTTACCGGCGTTTCATTGGCTAACCAATGTGTCAATCATCATTTCAATGGATCACTATTGGCTAAAGTTATTCGGAGGTCAAGGGGACGGATCCTTTTGATCATTTACAGGCTGGCATAGGCTTAAACGGCAAAACAAAGCCTGCACTTGGCTGAAAAAGATGAATGCGTATAGCACGTGGCTGACGGCATACAGAAAGCATTTTTTACTATACTGTATTTGTAAATATTTTATTCTCCTGGATTTACTACACTCACGGATCTAAGAGGACATTGGCTGCACATTATTATGAACACAACGCCTTCGGTGAGCTACTCCGGCTATATATTATCCCTGTATCTTGTTTCAGACTGAACTCGATGTTTCTGTGATAAGCGGTGCAGATAATGGATGGAATGGAGTGTCTATTTTGAAATTCAACTCAATTCCAAGTGTTTATTGTCATATGCACAGTAAAGTTGCGAGCGAAAAAGAAAATAGAAAGTAAGGAATGGTTGGCATTTCTTGAATCCCAAGACTTGAACCTTCCGAATGATATTTGGAACGACGCATTTGAGTGACATCGTACAGACACTGTTTCCGTACATGTCTGAGACACGTATTTGCTTCTTTGCAAGCTTTGGGAATGTTAAGGGGGTAATCAGTTGGACTGAATCATCTGACTGTTTTGTCAACGTTCCCATTGTTGCGCCTTATAATCCGGTGCGCCTTATCTATGGAAGATATAGGACCAAAAACTATTTTTTGGGGGTGCGCCCTATAACCCGGTGCGCCTTATAGTGTGGAAAATACGGTACTAGGGCTGAGTTTAGTTATTCGCCTACTGAATATATTACATTTGGAATGTGTACAATTTGGTTACTTCTATTACAGCCAATATCGATTCATATAAATACAATTATGATAAATCTATTCCTTAATATAAGTAGAGTTATCAAAAAAAAAAAAACATATGTACCCAAGTATGTAGTGGGAGTAACTTAAGATGTGGTTGATTTAAAAATTGTAATTTGATATTTAAAATTTCAATAGAAATTTATCTTAAAAAAAGAAAAGTCGAAATAAAGAATTTCGATGAACACACATTATTGAACCGAGCAGTGTCTGAAATGAGGTCTTCCTGGACGCCCGGGGCCTGCGTCTTTTACGTCGGGCGTACAAATCAAACGTTTGCTTTATTCCGATTTCGAAATCTTCTTTCGGTTTGGAAATTTCAGTTAGTTTTTTAATTTCCATCCTCTGCAGCCAATCAGAAGCCTGCATCGAATAACTTCGTGCTTCCGGACTTTCCCGGGCGTTATAAGGTCACGCATTTGCATATCATTTTTCAAAGTAGACGCACAGAGAACACAAGAAAAATGGAGAAGTGGTTAGGAATCCAGCCGAAACCTCAGCCCCAGAAGAAAGATTCAAAAGAAGCTAACAAAATGGATGACGCTACAAAACGTAAACGTACATTAAAAGCATCATGGAAAGAGGAGTTCACGTGGCTTGTAGTAGACGACACAATGGAAAACATGCAATGAATGTTACAAGTAGATTTATAAAACACTTAATTTTAAAGTGTTGTTCTGTTATATATTCTGATGATCAATCCTTAATACTTTCCAACAATGTTTTTTTTTTTTTTTTGCAATGATTCGTCTTATTGTGTTTCAAGTTGTGAAAAATGGGGCAGGCGACTTTTCAGAGTTGTCCAGTAAATTTTTCTCATGACTTTCAGGCACTGTATAAAGCATTTTCTAAATCAATGTTGATTTCACATCACTATACGTTTCAAGGATGTACAATATCAATGAGTTAAGGGGGAATTGATATTCCCTAGAAACTAGTCCAATGATTTTTTTTTTTACTTCAAGTCACTCGTCGAATCCCTTTAATGTTAAACAACGTACTCATTATTTAAAGTACAGAAAAATAGACAAATCAAATCCAAAATAGAGCTTTAATTGATCTTTTCAGGCAGGTTCAACAAAACAAAGATATAGATTGAAATAAAACAATGATGGGAAATTCATCATGATATTGGAATGTTTTTGAGCTCAAATTTCCACTCTTGCTTTTGCAGCTGCCCGTTTTTGTGGGTGTGAAAGTATATCGATTTCTCTTTTCCTTCCAGGAAAAACTTGATAGTCTTTCTTCCAATGCTTATAAACTTTGAACTAAAAAAGATGGCTCCTCTATTCTAAAAATCTAGAAATTCCTGGAAAATGAGACATTGAGTGACGAAGCAACGATTTGGGATTTGTCGGTCTCTAAAGTTTGGACTCACTCTGGATCCTTTTTATGGTTTCGATGCAATCGGAGCATGTGACTTCAAGGGACATGCTGTCATATATGACCATTAGATGTCGCTGTATTGTATAGTGCAGCCGTATCGTTCGACCGTGAACCAATCTTTTTTTTTTAATTAATAGTAATATTCAACGCAGTATAAATTAAACTTCAAGCAAAACAATTTTACCATTTCACCAAATGATGGCAGTATCCCTATGGCCAACTTTCCCTCGGCTTTCTGTTAGAATTTCCAACATAGCGACTGTAAATAAAAAAGGAAAGTTGACTACGATGGTCTTCTTTCACAGGAATCCGAAACTGGTTAATTTGCCCAGAGACTGTGGCTGTTTTCAAAGAATATAATATCGAGAGGCAACGCTAGACTACAACAACCTCACCGGAAATAAAAACTGCGAAAAGGTGAAGCCACTGGAAGCTGTTTTAACGATACAGTGGCGCGTTTTCACAAGACCCTGCCAGTCCATTGAAAATGCTACAAAGGTGAGCTATGAAGTCACGAGGATGATCGTCAAGCGCTGCAAACCTTTGACGGAGGGTGAATTTATTAAAGACTAATCAAAGAATGTCAGGCTGAATTTGTCGACCATGACACATTTTCTAGCTTACTAAATCGGTCACCCCGCTTTTCTTAAAAGTTTGTACACCCCTGGTTAGCGGAACAGAAAGCAAATTAAGCAAAACATGAAATGTTTCTGCTCAGCATTTTTGAAGGTTTTTGGGGATCCGTAGCACCAAGATGGCGTTAATTTCCTCTAGATAAGCCTCATGTTATGTGTCTTTATTGTGCCTTTCTCAACTTGCGAATATCTATTAAAAAAGTATCAGGGTTATTTAATGCTTCATACATTTTTGTTTGAATTTCAATGTATAAATATTTTTTAAATTACGTTTTTTTTTAATCGCTAAGAATAATACGCATTATCCCTTTTAAGTTGTTATCTCTCCCACGCTTCCTAAGCAAAATATTTGCTGCTCTCTGCTGGTGGCTTGAAGAAATGCAGCCATTCAGCGTTCATTTCTATGTTGACTTATGGCGCTCATTGAAAATTGTAAAAAAAATCTAAAATGATGGTAACAATGATTAAATAATTTTCTAAATCAGAATAATTGTTATAAACATTACACAGTTGAATAAATAATAACAATAACGTGAAAAATAAATAAATAAATAAATTCCAATAAATAAAACGAAATAGGAAAAATATTTACGTCCACTATAAACAGGGTTGGGTAGGGTTACTTTAACTGGATTACTTTCAATTACTTTTGGATGACTACAATATCAAATATGCTAAAAATGATGACTCACAACATGTGGTAAGCTTTCTCTCCTGGCTTTGATCTCCGGCAAAACTAACATGAAATGCGACAGAAACAAAATAAAAATCAATCCAAACATCATTTTTGCCCTTCCGTGCGTTCCGTTACTCCCCAAGCCTGCACAGAATTGAGTCATTTTATTCATTTTTAGTTTCTTTTGTCTTTTGTTAGCATATTTGGTATTGGAGTCATCCAAAAGTCATTGAAAGTAATCCAGTTAAAGTAACCCTACCCAACCCTGGAGATTTACAACGTTCTGCTTCCCTTACTCTAAGAGAAATTGAAGTTAATTCAGAGTATAGGAAGACAATGGGAATTGACGGAAGTTGACATTTACGGAGGATGCATTTATCCCATTGCCGCAAAGTCAGTGAACAGATGCTCTCATTTGCCACGCGTGCGCAAATATACAAATAAAACGCTTTGGGCCTGCAAGCTGCCAGATGTTCAAGGAAAACAAAGAGCAATTATGAGGGCACCTCTAGCATCGCCCGATCAAATCAAGGCCGTGTTAACTCCACCCGTGACCGGACATGTTACCGAGGAAAATCATGACTTTTCTCGTTAACTAGTACTGAAACTTTGTGGCTCTACTGTGGTTACAACAGATGATCAGGGTTGGGTAGGGTTACTTTAACTGGATTACTTTCAATGACTTTCGGATGACTCCAATCCCAAATATGCTAATAAAAGACAAAAGAAACTAAATAGGAATAAAATGATAACTCACAACACGTGGTAAGCTTTCTCTCCTGGCTTTGATCTCTGGCAGAACGAACATCAAATGCGACAGAAACAGAATGAAAATCAATCCAAACAGCTTGCCAACATCATTTTTGTCGTTCCGTGTGTTCCGTTACTCCCCAAGCCTGCACAAAATTTAGTCACAGGTATACAGTATACCCCTCCGCCATTAAACCGAAGTGATCGCTGGCATGATGGCAAGGAGTTATTGGGTGACTCATCCAGAACTCTTCACACTGGAACTGAATGGACCAAAACATGACCCACGAGTCTAGCCATGTCTGACATCATCAATTTACACGGAATAGGACTGCGGCGAAACCACTAGGAACCATTCAGTATGATTGTATTAACCGTTCTCAACCACATGCAGCCATCGCAGTTTATTTGGCTTGTTAACACTACCGGTTACATATTGAAAATAAAAACGGTGAAAATGTGATATTTGATGAGTGTTTGTGAAGCGTTTTGGGAAACGACGGTTCAAAAAATGGTCTGTGTTCATTTGAATGAAAGTGAAAGAGCTACCTTCTGACAATAACAACATACTTTAGCTAGCGGCATCGAACGGCGTTTACAACAAAGACACGAAACCACACACAATTAGCCGTGTTTAGGTAGTACAAACGACCGCTCGCTTTTGGTATAATAAAGTCAAACTTGAGATGAAATGTGACAGAAGAGAATATACTTACGTCGCCGAGTTCCTCCTTGATAAACTGAGCGCCACATAAGAAGGGGGTGAGGTGGGAGGAGTTGAAGGAGGGGGGGTGAGCGAAGCGGTAACTCACCATGACCAAGCATTGTGTCAGGGCCTCCCCCTCCCCTTCACAATAAGAGTGTCCACACCGTGTCCTCAGTTAACATAAGCTTGCGCTCAATGGCGTCAAGTCAATAAATGCTTTTATTGAGAAGGTAAGGTATATTTTTTACCCCCGCGAAGCTCTGAACCCGCAAAAGTGGAACCGCGAACTAGCGAAGTTCGGTGAAAGAAACTGAGCTGGCATGACAGGGTAGGACCACGTGCTCGTCAGACCCACCGCTCAAGCCACGCTCTACCAACTATTTTGCGCTTTCTGTTTCAGAATTCTGAGTTGATGAGGATGAAGTAAGGCATCACACGGCTACATCTACCTCTGTGGGTTTCCTGTCTGCTTGAATCAGCTGGGAGTCAAAGATGCGCGGGAATGGCTGCAGTATTATGAATATATACCACCCTCATATCTTTCAGATTTATTTTGGCCTATGTTCCGGTCCGAAGCCTTCGTTCTGAGAGCGCCGGTCTTCTGGTGATCCCAAGAGCCAAGAAGTGTTCCGCAGGTTCGAGAGCGTTCTCCATCCGGGCACTGATGCCGTGGAATGCTCTTCTCCCTGAGATCCGATCTGCAACCTCAGTGGAAATCTTGAAATCTAAGATTAAAACACACTTCTACTTTATAGCATATGAATAACCTAAACTTTTCGTGGACAATATCTCTATTACTTGTGATTGAAACATCCTTTGACTTGACTACATGCACACAGGACCATTAGGGAAAAAAACCAAAAGCAATAACCTGGCTAATGAAAGACACAAACCCTGCGTAGCATCTTTTGATCCGCCGCATTAAAAAAAGGCGATGATGCAAGAGAGCATGGTCAGCATCGGCCGCTCGCCTTCCCCGTGGGATCAATAGCCATTAGCGCGGTCACGAGACCGAGAGGACCCGCATCCCTGCGGGGCGTTTCATCATCTTGTCGGAGTTTCCGTTACGGTTCTGTCCCTCCCCTCTGCCGCTCGCCTCCGAGATGTAAACATTCCCGGGGGGACCGGACAAACTGGGTCACTTCCCAGCTGTTAGCAAAGACGAGGCGAGCTCATTTTGTCTGGCCTCACAGGCCGGGCCACCGATGGGGATGAGAGAAGCTCAGGTCGTAAAGATGATGAAATGAATAGGAGACAAGGGGGAAGCTGTCTTTTTCTTCTCTCTCTCTCTCTTTAGTTTGCATACCCCTCGGTGGGCGTATTGTTCATTAAAAGTCAGGCACCGTCGTGCAATAATGACCGTCTCGCACAAATTTGGGGGAGTTGGAGGAACGCTGCAGACCGTTTCGGTTTGAAGCTGCTTAAAGGGGCAGTGTGTATTTTGCACTTTCTGGTGGTAGATTAAAACCTTTATTAAAAAGCAAACGATTGAGCAAATACATCAACCACCATATAAAGTGCCGTGAAAAAGTAGTTGTATGTATATAAATATATACCAGAGCCATGTCCCCCTAGTGGGAGGTGGCTAGAGTCTTTTTCTGACTCTTTCTGGGAAATCAATACAGAGGAGGGGATTCCTAGCCCCCTCGCTCAACCAAACTGAGGTGTTGGGAGTCATTACGTGAGCAAACCCCCCAATTACAACCCCTAATGCCGAGCGCCAAGCAGGGAGGAATCCCATTCCTCTCACTTGGCCCTGAGAACCTTACAGTAAGGTCCCCCCACAGGGAAGTCCCCTCAGTGAGTGGAGTGCAAAGTGAAGATTGTCCCCTAAGAAATTGGACGGGACTTGCAAGGCTGAACCGTGATTTGCTGCAGTTATCCTACTCTACAGTTTGGAGTGTGAAGATTTTTTTTTTGCGGCTCCCTCGGTAGATTCGTGCACTTCGTAAAGTAGCGATTTTGCAATGTTCATATTTTAACGCGAAAATGTGATTTTCTATTGCATTTATGTCTAACAAAGATATCTCAATATATTTCGTTGCAAATACAGTACATGCGTAGTTGTGGAAAACGACTTACATTTGTGCGGTTCCTTTCCAGCCATGTTTGTTGATATTGAGAATTCGCAAAGCCTTCTGGGTAGTCACTTCGCTCAAGTGAGGTACCGACCTCCCTCGATCTGAAGTGGTTATGTCATGGGTTGAGGGCACTTCTCCCTCGGTCTTGAGAGTATTGGGACACATCCTATTTTCACGTGAACGCTCTAAACCGAGTGACTAGGGCAAGTAGCGAGTGAAAGTGAGAAGAATGGGACGCAGCCAATGAGTACCAATGTTGGAAGTCTTAGGCCCTATCCCAAGGCCACCGAGCTGGACTTGAAAATGTAAAAAAGAAATTAGAAAAACATAATAAATTATCCTTCACGGGACAAATCAATATAAAAATGAACGATTTAAAATCATGTGTCATTGGTTAACTGTTGATTTTGAGAAAATGCTTTACAGGGAGCTTGCTTTTGGGATAAGTCGGATGGGCAGGACTCTAGCACCACCTTATGCATCTCGATGCACGTCAGTGCCATTATGGGGTCTCCGTGAATCCAATAGGTGACTCGACAGGTACCAATTACTCTCGAGTGTGTGTTTGTTCTTTGTACCGTTTCCTTGTTGGGCAATTCATAAAATATTGAATGCTACTCTGTTATGATTATTAAGGTTCAGATGATGGTTTTCAATGACACACCGCCCCTCCCCCCCTTTTCCTCCAAGTCTCTTAGCCAGTTTCTTTTTTTCAAATATAAATCTCGTGCCAAACATTTACAGAGTAAAAGCTTGAGTTTAAATTTTTATATCATATTTTCCTGCTCGGAGCCTTCGCTCAGAAAACGCTGGTCTACTCGTGATCCCAAGAGCCAAGAAGAAATCAGGTTCGAGAGCTTTCTCCATCAGGGCCCCGGAGATTCAATGATGTCTGTATATTGTTTGTTGATGCCCTTGCAACATCCATTTTGGCCTGGTCATCCTGGAAGAGGGATGACCTCATGTGCGGTCCTTAAAGGTTTCTTCATTTCTCATGCTGAGGTTTTGAGTTTATCCTTGCCTTCATGACGGTTTTAGATCAGGGAATGGGGGAATGGTAGTCTGTCCAGCCCTTTGAGACTTCTTGTGATTAAGGGCAATACAGATAAACATGACTTAATGTACACAAGGAGATGTTTGGTGGAAAAACAAAAAACAAAACCTTTGTTATTTAGTCTCAACTTTGCAGTTTCGGTATGTGGGGAAAACCAAGCAATGAAATTGTCCGAGTCAGCCTTGAGTAAAGGTGAAACAAAGGCAGGATGGTAATGAGCAGTAATGAGAGTAAAAAGAGGACCAAACGACTCACGATGACACAAACTTTTTGTCCTGCTCGTCTCCGACACCATATGTCGCCATTACGGATTTAATTGTCCGGGAACAGGTTGGCAGACCGGCCGACTCGGTTTTGTCACTCTGCCAAAGGACAAGGGGTAGGGACAGCGGTTTTCGGGTGACACGGGTCAGTTTGACAAGGGGTTGGGAATGTTCGGCTCGCGGGCTACACTCTTATGACGAGTACATCTGGTTCAGAGATAAAATTTGCTTTTTTAAAAACGCATTCAGCTTGGGAGTGCAACACCGAGTTTCTACCACTAGGAGAGCTTTTCTACCTTTAAGGCCAGTAAGAAGAAACGTCAGTAGGATTTTTTTCCCGATGTCTTAGCCAATGAGTCTTTAGAATACGTACGAGTGTGTCGTCTGCCTTCTGCCATTTACTGAATATTATTTCCAGCGTATAGTTTGCACAAGTTATCAAAAGAAAGGACTAATGATCAGCAATGGGCGAGAGATCTTTTAAGAGATTGTTTGTAGATCTCAAATTCTCGCATCTATAAAGCAAATGGTGACAAAAAAATGAGCACTCTATTTCCAAGGTTATATCTCTGACCATGTCCTCTAGTGAAGGTGAATACATCCGTATTCTTGTTTTCAGTATTTTGGGACAGTTTTGCGTAAAACCTCTGCTCGCAATTGTTTTCAAACCATTACTCAGACAAAAAGAACGTTAAAATTGACCTCACGGATCTTAAGTAACTGTAGAGACAAATTTGAAGTGGGATATTGGTGACTGAGACGAGCTCCGTCATTATTATCATTTCATCTATTTTATGAGATCAAACGTCACACAGTGAAACAAAATGCACCTCAGAATTAGCTTTTGTCTGGAGATAAAATTAAACAAAAAAAAAAACAAATCTAGTCTTGAAATATATGGAGTGGCTCTCACCGGGGATTTTGTTTTCATGACCGAGTCAAAAAAGCTTCCTTATACTTTCTACATGGCTTAATTTAAGCAACTCCGAAGCATTCTCAAATTCGGGAAAAAGTGCCAGAACATTTGATAAATCCTAAGCCATATAATAAACCAGCAGGGATCGTTTACTGAATGGGAGCTAAAAGATGAAACAGTATCTGTACCCCATTTCATTGTTGCTGCATCAAATTTTGTTTTTCATGCTGACAACCAATGTTCCCTGTAATTTTTCTTACGGGTCTGAGCGTTCACACAAAGTCGGTGAGCAACGCTTGAAACAACAGTGAGAAACGGCAATCCCAAGTGTGGCAACTAAATCATTATCATACATGTCCGAAACTTGACATCAAGTTACATTTTGATGAGTTTTAATGCAAAATGATTTTTCACTTTTGAATGAATTGACTCATGTACGATTGCAAAGGTTGCACGGCCTACAAACGTCATTTGATTTTACAACAATTCTTTCACAAGATTTCCATTTCTTCCTGGTATCTTTTGTCGAATAATATTAACATTTAGGGGGGCTTATTTAGTCGGTTGCATGATACACAACTGTATTTAATCACATTTCTTAGTGGAAATACAATGTTGGCAACAAGATTGACTTGATATCATTGGAAATGATTTGAATGCAACACAAACCTTTTCTTCTTTTTCCCTGTTTTTTTTCTATTTTTTTTAATTCCTTCAAAAAAATCTCATTGTGTTTATTTTTTCCTAGCTGTTACTTTTTTGTTTTTGTTCTCTATTTTTTTTTTTTTCTGTTTTTTTCCCAAAATGTTCCTTCTTTTTTCTCTTTCTTTTGTTTTATTTTTTCTCAGCTTTTCACTACTTTTTCATTTTGGTATTTTTTTATTTTTTGTTCTATTCCCCCCTTCCTTTAAGTCATTTTTTGCACACTTTTACATAATATTTGGTCGTGTAGGGATTAAAGAAGCAAAAACAACCTGAAGAGCCGCTTAGGACCCAAAAGAGCCGGTTCCTTTTAGTGAGCCGAGCCAAAGAAGCCAGTTCCCCGACAAACTTTACTCAACTTCGTTCTACTTCGACCTTGACTTCAAAATACCGCATTTAGAACACGTCAGGGGAACCCGTGTATTTTTACCTTCGTGCACTATCTTCTTAATGAGCAATTTGGAGCCCTGATTTTTGTGAGCTGGCTATATATTCTTGTGCGCGGAAAAGCTCCGGGTAGTGCGCAATGGCGCACACACACGCAGGTTAGAGGGAACATTGCTGACAACACTCAATTAAGTCAAACTTTAGAGAAAGGAAGTTCAATTCTTCTAAATTTTAACAAATGCTTGTACTAAGCTATTATGAACGAGTCATCTCAGCCACTAAATGTGTTCAGTTAATTTGCTGGCATAAAAAGGTACTTACCCGATAGGGACTCGCGCTGTATAGGAAGCAAAAGTCACACCACAGTGCAGCGCCAATCAAACAGACCGTTTTTTTTTGTTGTCGATTCGATGACTAAAATGAAGTCGACATCGTGGTCAGACTGCTGAGAAACATGACAATTTTAAGTGTTAACAAGCACTACAAAAATTCAAAAACTTGTCAAACCTCGGCTAAGTTTACACTGCGGGAAAATCAGATATTTTTGCTAGAACGATCTGTTTAAGTCTGTCTGAACAGCACATATTTTTTACACCAGACCCGGGCCGCTTTCATATGTGGTCCTATCTGATACATACCTGATATTCCAAAAAGAGACTGCTGTGTGAATGGTTGAGACACATTGATGCGACCTGTATGTCATCGATAGGCAAATTCATTATCCTGCGTTCAACGAGGCGGGAGGAAGCGGACACATCAAAACCACGACGGACAAAAAACACAAAGGGTATTCAATTGAAAACGCCATAGGTCAAAATCCTCCATTCCTTTCTAAACTTTAAAATTGCTGGATATGCTCCACCATTGACATCCATGACTACTTCCCCAAACACGGAGCGCATTACATGTGACCTCAGGTGTCCTGTGCACAGGGTTGGGTAGTGTTACTTTAACTTGATTACTTTCAATTACTTTTAGATGAATCCAATCCCAAATATGCTTATAAAAGACAAAATAAACTAAATATGAATAAAATGACTCAATTTTGTGCAGGCTTGGGGAGTAACAGAATACATGGAGCGGCAAAAATTATGTCGGCAAGCTGTTTGGATTGATTTTCATTTTGTTTCTGTTGCATTTGATGTTCGTTTTGCCGGAGATCAAAGAGATCAAAGCCAGGAGAGAAAGCTTATCACGTGTTGTGAGTCATCATTTTATTCATATCGAGTTTCTTTTGTCTTTTATTAGCATATTTGGTATTGGAGTCATCCAAAAGTCATTGAAAGTAATCAAGTTAAAGTAACCCTACCCAACCCTGCCTGTGCATGCGGGACACTTGTGGCGTTCACTCAAGAGATCGCATCAAGTTGGAAATGTGAAAGATTTCACAAAAACATCGGATTTTGCTCGAAAATCGTCTCTGCCCTTAAAAACGCTTGATGTGTTTTCAAGGATTTTAAGCACCCGCATGAGCCTCTGGTTTAGACCGTCAGTAAACCATCTGCAGCAGAGCGGTGTCACCGTGAATCAAAAACCGCGTTAATAACCCCATCAACGTTTTCGTAATTTAAAAACCATCTTTATTAAATTTAAAAAACACCGCTTTGGATAACAGTTTGGTGGCAATCGCGAACTTGTCCCGGTTCCCCTCGGCTTCTCCGCCCCGAACGGCGAAAAACGGCTCGTAAAATCCATCGGCGACTTCCCTTATCCTGGCCGGACACGATTGAAAAATCGGCCGCGCGACATTAAGGTAGAAATTGCGGGATGTCGGTTTAACCGCGGGAGGGGAGGCTGCAAAACGGCGTGACCGAAAGGGGGAAGTGCAAACAATGTCTACGTGTTTGAGAGGGCGCCACCAAAACGGGGGCTCCTACCCCCCCCCCGTCGCTCATCAAGGCGCCAAGAGGGGCGACTCCCTGGACGGCGATCCCGAAATATCGTCGGGCGCGAACACCGTTAGCGTGCAGGCTCGAATCCCGCCCAGCGACTCGGGCAAGTCGAAGACTTTGTGCCACTCGTCTTTCTCGGGGTCGTATTTTTGGACTATCTCCACCATGCAGCGGTTGTTCCAGGAGTACCCGCCCACCACGTAGATCTTGTTCTCGAAGACGGCCACGCCCACGTCGCTCTGACCCCGCAGCATGGCGGCGATGGGAGTCCACAAGTCCAAAGCGGGGGAGTAATACTCGCAGCTCAGCACGTCGTCGTAGTCGCTGGTGCCCCGGAAGTGGTTGCCGCCGATGACGTAGAGGCGATCGCCCACCGTGCACATGCAGTGGAGGCCTCGCACCGTGGTCATGGGCGCCTTCTGAGTCCATTTGTCGGCGTCCGGGTCGAAGCACATCAGCTCCTTCTGGAAGGTGTCGTGGGTGATGCCGCCTGCGGCCACAAGGGGAGAACGGCTGGTTAGACCGCGTGCCGAACGCCGATCTGACTCGTTCGCGTGTTTGCTAAGCGGGCCGAGTAGATGAAGAAAAAAAAGGTCACGTTCGCTTACGGGCTCTCGTAGATGGAGGACCCAAACGCAAGACTTTGCTCAATAGAATTCATTTGAATGAAGACGAGCGATGGGAATTTTTGCTTTTTCAGCAAGGCCCAGGAAAAACGGCCCGCTCTTTCCGATTCTTTTCTTTTTAATATTAGACACCGGGTTCATTTTGATATGAATTTTGCTGGGCGGCCTACAAAAGTACAATCATCATTAAACTACTGTAATACAAAAATACCAAGAAAATATTAGACATATACAACAACAAAAAAAATCTACTTTCAAAATAAAACAAAAGTACTACAGGAATAGTAAAAAAATACTATTATGGAAATACTACATAAAAATGACTTCAGAAATACTACAAAACTAAAACAGTAATACCACAAATTAACGCATGTGCAGCACAGTTCTGAGGTCATGAGACCGAACCTCCTGTTTGGAGTTTGCATGTTCTCCCCGTGCTTGCGTGGGTTTCCTCCGGGCACTCCGGTTTCCTCCCACATTCCAAAAACATGCATTTCAGGTGAATTGGCCGGTCCAAATTGTCCCTAGGTGTGAATGAGCGCGCAAATTGTCTGTCCCTGTGTGCCCTGCGATTGGCTGGCAACCAGTTCAGGGTGTCCCCTGCCCACTGCCCGAAGATAGCTGGGATGGGCTCCAGCACCCCCGCGATTCTACTGAGGATAAGCGGTGCAGATAAAGGATGGATAATAATGGATGAATTTTGCTATTCTATTATAACAGCCTTTATCGTTTCATGATACAGTGAACATTCACCTTATGTAAACGTTCAAATTGTTTTTGATAAACAACGCAGAGATGACGCCACTCATATTGACCATTCACTAGCCCCTTCAAGAGAGAGAGCAAGAGATAAAGAACAAGTGAAAGAGAAAGGGAAAACTAGAGAGAGAGAGAGAGAGAGAGACAAAGAAAGCGAGAGAGAGAGAGAGAACAAGTAAACAAGAGAGCAAACAAGAGAGAACAAGTAAACAAGAGAGTGGAACTAGAGTTCGAACAAGCGTAAACAAGAAGGAAGGAGAGAGAGAGACAGAGCAAAAGAGAAAAAGAAAGAGACCGAAAAAAAGACAGAACGAAACAGAGAGTGTTTCATTTTGAAGGAGCCGTTCCCTTATTGATGGAGAGCCGGCTCTCATCGTTCACGTCAAAGAGCTGGCTCATAGAGCCATTTCATTCACGAATGGCACATCACCAGCAAATACTAGGGCTGCAACAATGAGGTCGCCAAAAATCAATCAAAATAGTCGACAATGACTTCCATTGTCGCCAAACATGGTTTTTCAACTCTGAGGCATCTTAAAAAATTACAATCTCTGCTGCGCTTCTCCGTCTCGAGCGGTAACATAGGAACGACGGCAACAACTTCAAGCATAAGTTTGCAAAACAGACTGCGTGTGGCAGTAGATCGGTAAGGCATGAACATTAAAAGAGCGCGTCGGACAGTTGAACGAGTCTGACTCGCCTCGGTAAAATTCATGTTACGTTCAACATTCGCGCAAATTTTATACACATTTGATTGCTACGAGAGAGCGCTTGAGCGCGATGACAGACTCTTCCTGACAAACATATTTGAAACGAATATCATGCAGTCTAAAACATTAAAACCAACAATTCAATTGATTTCAAACTGTTGAGAATCGTTGACTATTTTTGTGACAGACACTGCAGTTGACCACTGAATATACTTCACAAAATTTCAAGTCAAATGCATGTCCATCCATGATCTGCACCGCCTATCCTGAGGAGGGTCGCGGGGGTGCTGGGGCCCATCCCAGCCACCTTCAGGCAGTGGGCAGGGGACACCCTGAACTGGTTGCCAAGCCAGTCGCAGGGCTCAAATGCATGTCAATTTTTTTTTATTATTGTTCTAATGCGGCTACTGAGCCTGTTCTTTGTTTACAAGGAGAAAAAAAATGTCTGCTTGACTTTAATTCATCATTCATCTGTCCGTCCTTAAAAAAAATGGACACAGGTTTATTTATTAATTTATGTCTCCACCGATTGAGAACAGTGTCTATATGGTTTCAGTATTACCGTATTTTCAATAAAAGATGCATTTTTCATGGTACCGATTTTCTTGAGTAAATGATCATTTCTCACATGATTAAATCAACTCTATGCTAAAGAAAGAATTAATTATCAAATGATTTGACTAATGGTTTTGGTGAAAAAGCGACAGTTATAAAAGTTAGTTGCAGCTAGTAAATACATGTTCCTGTATCGTTACAAAAGGATTTCTGAAATAGCGTCAACAACTCCACGACCTTTGTGAAAGTAAGCGGTTGGAAAATAAATATATATTGGTGTCACTAATTACTGTAAACAAATGCAGAAATTTTCAAAGAAAATAATATCACTCTATTTGTTAAATTTGCTTCGTCAGATAGAAAATAAATATAAAAGCAAATCTACTTTCAAGAATTGGAATGGAATCAAGCAACTTCAAAGTTTGTGGGAATAAGCAGTTGAAAAAAAAAAAAAATCAATAAAAAAAGAAACACGCTAACATGATCGTGTAAAAATAAAAAAATCAGGTCGTTTACAAGTCATTTAGCACCCGGGTCTCCACAACAAGTGGTGAGCGGTTCATTGGAAAGGGGGCTCCGTTCCAACACCCTCAATGTTTACCTTGAATGTTTAACGTAAACAGAAAGCTAACCCAGGCTAATCGTACGGTCGCGTTATCGTAATCTTCCGTATGAAAGATTACGCTAACATGAACGTGTAAAAATAAAAAAAAGGGCTAAAACACTTCGTACACCTATATTAAAAGCGAAAGCAAAACGAAGCACGTTATATTATTATTATTATTAAAGCTTTGAAAACTCTCTCGGTGTACTGTCTTTCTTTGTAAATATGTGTAACCATGTATGATATGTATTTGCAACTGTATAGTTTTGTATGTATTTTTTTCAGACACTTATTCTGATATGTTTTGCACGGGCGAATAAAAAAGAAGGGGCGAAAAAAACGCGGGCTGACGGGAAGTGGGGACCGGTAAAAGGTGAGTGCTTGTGGACGCGGCGGACAATAGTGGATATATATTCTTCCCACCCTTACCTTTGGAAATATACACTTTTTTCCTTGGATTACTTTCAACAGGACCCGAACTCTGCAGGTCTGCATCAAACCTTAAGTACCGGTATCGTTTTCCGTTCATTTTGCCGGCTGTGGTTTTTGGACTGTATACTTTAATGAAGGATATTTAGTTTCAATCGCGGGACTTGAAGTCGGGTTTGGGTTAATTTTGTGTTTGTGTGACAATTTTTTTTAATGTGGGCGCATGCGGCTTATATACAAGTGCAGCTTGTGTGAGTACAAAATCGGTTTTCCTCTTAAAATGTAGTGGGTGCGGCTTATAATCAGGTGCGCTTTATAGTCCGGAATTTACAGTATATCAACTCAACAATAACTTTGTCATTTGCTTCATCAAACACAAACAACATAAATACCAATTTTTCCAAAATGTGAATATGATAAAATGAAAAGTAATATTAGAAAATAATTTAATAATTATTTTCTCTGAAAAAATCTTAATATTTACATTTTAAATGTATATATAAATACAAACTGTATTTCCTGCTAAATGCACTGTCGGCATGAAATGAGAAATGAAACGTTTTTCGAAATCTGACATTAAAAAGAACATGACTGGAGTCTTTCAGGCCGTTTCCCCTCGCAGCTCGGCGAACGAGGAAATGTCAACATTTTGCACAGAAACATTACATTTGGTGTAAACGTCAAAGCTCGGACTGCCCTGTCATTTAGAGAACAATTCAAGACACATTTCACCCAGACAGCATCTGCAGAGCTTATCTTTTTAAATATTTGATTTTTCTCATTTACGGAGACCCTTCGCTACTTCACGCTTCGGTTATTGCTGCCTCACTCCTTTGCGGATTTTGAATTCAATTGATTTCCTCTTTATCGTCATTGTTCAATGAAATGTAGTCCAAATAGGATCTTTGGATAAGGTGGTAGGAAAAGAGTATCCATGATCTGCAGCGCTTATCCTCAGTAGGGTCACGGGGGTGCCAGAGCCCATCCCAGCTGTCTTTGGGCAGTGGACACCCTCAACTGCTTGCCAGCCAATCGCAGGGCACACAGGGACAGACAACTCGCTCGCTCATTCACACCTAGGGACAATTTGGACCGGCCAATTCACCTGACATGCATGTTTTTGGAATGTGGGAGGAAACCGGAGTGCCCGGAGGAAACCTGCACAAGCACGGGGAGAACATGCAAACTCCACACAGGTGGTCCGATCTCATGACCTCAGAACTGTGCCGCACACGCGCCAACCACTGCTCCGCCGTGCTGCCCGAGTATCTTACATATTAGCATAAATTTCTATGCATATTTTGTTTATTGACAAACACTTGGATTTTTTTTGTTTTTTGATGTTACAGACTATTCTTTTGTTTTATGCAATATTTTGTCTGCCCGAAACGTCAATATTTAAATAAAGATCAAAGCGCTGCCGCCACGAGCGGCAGCCTTTCCAGCAGCTCAATGTTATTTCGCACTTTTTGTGATTTATTGTTTTAAGTGTCTGCTTCTGTGATTTTTGTCCCGTTTGACAACTACACTTTGGATGACTCTCTATCCTATGGTTATGGGTTTTAACGTACAAAACTGCGTTCATTCGAGGAATCAACTCCTTGCCCTGAAGAATTCGCGTGCCGGCGTGATGAGGGGGCCCTATCGTGGATGGAGAGCAGGAGCTAGCTAATCGGCTAGCGCCGTTATAAGTCTCAGGTACCGTCCGTAATCACGGGAATTGTGAATTCTCTACCAAATAAGACCGACGCACTGGCCGTGCTGGTGAAAAACGTCAAAGCGTACAGGGAGTGCAGTTTGCTGTGTTTTACGGAAAAGTGGCTCAGGTCTAGCATCCCGGACGCTAACGTAGAGCTACCGCACTGTTGAAGACACAAAAGCCTGCGGGAAGCAGATAGGAGGACTTGCTAACACGAGGTGGTGTAACCCTAGGCACAAAGATTTCCATCTGCTGCAAGGACGTCCAACTTTTGGCCTAGCGTATGACGTCATCCACTCCGCTGTGGCTAAACTACAACACAGCACCATGAGGCCATACTGTTAGTCTGATAATAATCAACACAAGGATATTGCTGGAAGTGTGAATTTCCCTACAGGGATGAATAAAGTATCTATCTAAAGAGGAAATAAAAATGTATAAGAAATCGGATTCATTGAAAAAATAGTTGACCGATTGGTTGCTTATGGTCGCATCCCTAATTCACGGTAGATGAGAAGAATGCTCACATAAAAAGGTGAGCAACAGACTGTGTAGGTCCAGACGCACATAACCGAGTGGGGGAGGGGGGAAAAAACCCGACACAAAAACAGGACATGTCTACAGGGAAGGCTTAAAATAAAGAGCAGCACGATCCCGGCATGCATTTGGGTCGAAGCCAGCCCGTCCCCGCCCCGTTCGCATCCCGCCTTGGGCGGAACCACTCGGAGCGGCAAAGATTTGCGGTAAATCTCCGGCGGCAAAGGACGAGGAATGGCGGATGGCGTGCGGCGCAGACCTCTCCGCCTCCGACTTAAGTGATTGAGTCGCGTTCGCTTTCGACAACTCGAGGCGCTGCGGAGAAATCCGGCCGTCGTTCATTCTTTGCATTTGCGGGTGCCTTTACCAGGAAACACAAACTGAACAGTAACCGTTTCTAGAAAAGCTTACCATCGTTTTTTTCCCCATTTGTAGATTAACTAGGTCACTTAATCTACAAATGGGGAAAATCGATTTGTTAAATTGCTGAATGAAGTCCGCACGTCATCAATATTATGAAAGGGAGATTGTGTATTATTTAGCGCGGGGGTCTTGAACTGGTTTGACTGGGGGGCATCGGAGCTAGGGTCTGTGTGAGGTTGGGTAACAAAAAAAGTTTTGCTGAAAACATTCCACCGGCTTCAAATATGGTTGAAAATGTTCTACACAAGGGGCAGCACGGTGGTGCAGTGGTTAGTGCGTGTGCGGCACTGTTCTGAGGTCATGAGATCGAACCCCCTGTGTGGAGTTTGCATGTTCTCCCCGTGCTTGCGCGGGTTTCCTCCAAGCACTCCGGTTTCCTCCCACATTCCAAAAACATGCATGTCAGGTGAATTGGCCGGTCCAAATTGTCCCTAGGTGTGAATGAGCCAGTGAATTGTCTGTCCCTGTGTGCCCTGAGACCAGTTGAGGGTGTCCCCTGCCCGAAGATAGCTGGGATGGGCTCCACCTCCCCCGCGACTTGACTGAGGATAAGCATTGCAGATAATGGATGGATGTTCTACACAAAATAAGGGAAAAGAAAAACCTTGTGAATCAAAATTGGTTTAGAATACATGGATCGATTATCCATTAAGATTGCACTTAAAGGGACAGAGTGTATTATTCAGTGCCTCCTTGTGGTAAAAATGTAATTCATTGAAAAAATATTTAAAGGACATATACACATATATATTTATTTTTTAATATATATATTTTTTAAGTTTACATGCAAATAATAAAATCATGTTTTTCTTCTTTTGGGACCAATTTAAGAGTTATAAGAGTTATATCATGTAGGGATTTTTTCTAAGTTTTTAACAACAAAACATGGAGTTATTTTTACCCAACAGGAGGGTTAAATACTTAGCAAAAACTAGATGAAATATCTTTTTTTTTTTAAATAGTCATAGGGGTTTAGATTATTTTTTAAATTTTAATGTTACTTCTACCGGTGGCCTAAAAACCAAAAATGTTGGAAATGGCTCGGCAAGAAAAAGTTTAAAAAAAAAAAAAGTTTTTGGGGTCAATTCAAGTCTCCCAAGTTTGTATTCTTTGTTTTTTGCTGCCTCTTATAACGTCTAGTGCTCAAATAATACATACTCATCTCATCAGCTGCACCGCTTATCCTCAGTAGGGTCGCGGGGGTGCTGGAGCCCATCCCAGCAATCATCGGGCAGTGGGCAGGAGACACCCTGAACTGGTTGCCAGCCAATCGCAGGGCACACGGGGACAGACAACTCATTCGCTCATTCACACCTAGGGACAATTTGGACCGGACAATTCACCTGACATGCATGTCTTTGGAATGTGGGAGGAAACCGGAGTACCCGGAGGAAACCCACGCAAGCACGGGGAGAACATACAAACTCCGCACAGTAAGGTCGGGAGCTGGATTTGAACCCATGCAGGAGGTTCCCACGACCTCAGAACTGTGCCGCACACGCGCTAACCATACTGTTCTTTCAAATTTTCAAAATAAAACAGGAGCCTCAAACGATCAACGCGTGGGCCACATCTGGCCCCCTGGGCTGTGAGTTTAAGACTCTTGATTTAGCACCTCCTAGTGGTTAAAAAAAAAAATAATAAAATACATGAAATATCACCAAAAAATGTGTATTTTTAAAAAAAAATACTCATAAGTCAAGAAATATGTATATTTACATGAGGCTACTCTTAAGGGAGCTAACATGATTGTCCCTTGTCGTGCTGCTACGGGTACCACCCAAAACCAAAAACCTAGATGGGCTTGTTTGTTTTCATCCTTGTGCTTTGTAGCACTCATTTTAAGGCAACATGTAATGGTCACATAGAACATTTCCAAAAAATTGTGAAATTCGGTTATTCGTAGTTCACAGACACATAGCAGTATTTTTCCCATTTTCCTTAACAAAATAAATAAATTTAAAGAGTTGAAATATAATACATTATTTTAAAAAAGTATAAAAAAAAATATTGGCAGGGGTGTGCGATCCTAATAAGCGAAAAGAGATAACTGAATCGCGTTAAAAAAAAACATCAAAATGATTCATTTAGCTGTCCAGGTAAAACAAAAAAAATACTTAAAATGGAAATGATCTAAAAGACTAAAAAGTTTTGTTAACAACAAACAAAACAACGAAACTGTTGAATGTTAGAGTATTATTTCTAGGAAAAGAACATTTTTTGCAATATCCAAAATCGCAGGAAACCCCTCACAATTTGGGTGACAGTTAAAAACAAAGCACTTTTTTGCTTTATGAAATCCTTTAGTTGGAATTTAGTTTGTTGTATTTCCTGTAAAATAAAAATCAATACAAATATTTAGAAATACATTTGTTTAATACATGAAAAGAGTCGCATTCTATCCATCTACCCTGGTCATATATCCCTCGGGAGGGGTGACCGACAGCAAGACAAACAGCATAAAAATACAAATATAAGAAAAGCTCCTTCTATGCCCTCGATTAAATGCTTAAAAATAATGATGAATACTTGGATAGATTTTTCGTCCATGAAGCCCATTCATTACCTGAAAATTGAATTTCTAAAATAAAAAGTATCACATTACTCAGTTCTTACCTGGTTAATTAATAAAACTAGGGTTACATAGACTCTGGCAACACCTAAAAAAATAATTTTACTAAAAAAAAAAAAGATCACAATGACCCAGAACTGGTAATCTATTTTCCGAACGGATTAGCCCAGTTACCGTATTTTCCGCACTATAAGGCGCACCGGGTTATAAGGCGCTACAATGGGAACGTGGACAAAACAGTCAGATAGTTCAGTCCAACTTCTTACCCCCTTAACATTCCCAAAGCTTGCAAAGAAGCAAATACGTGTCTCAGACATATACGGAAACAGTGTCTGTACGATGTCACTCAAATGCATCGTTCCTAATATAATTCGGAAGGTTCAAGTCTTGGGATTCAAGAAATGCCAACCATTCCTTAGTTTCTATTTCCTTTTTCGCTCGCAACTTTACTGTATATGACAATAAACACTTGGAATTGAGTTGAATTTAAAAATAGACACTCCATTCCATCCATTATCTGCACCGCTTATCACAGAAACATCGAGTTCAGCCTCAAACAAGATACAGGGATACTATATATAGCCGGAGTAGCTCACCTAAGTCGTTGTGTTCATAGTAATGTGCAGCCGTGGTCCTCTTATATCCGTGAGTTTAGTAAATCCAGGAGAATCAAATATTTACAAATACAAAATAGTAAAAAAAATGCTTTCTGTATGCCGTCAGCCACGTGCTATACGCATTCATCTTTTTTGGCCAATTGCAGGCTTTGTTTTGCCGTTCGAGCCAATGCCAGCCTGTAAATGATAAAAAGGATCCGCCCCTTGACCTCTGAATAACTTTATCCAATAGTGATCGATTCAACTGATGATTGACACATCTTTTTGGGCCAATTGCAGGCTTTGTTTTGCCGTTCGAGCCAATGCCAGCCTGTAAATGATAAAAAGGATCCTCCCCTTGACCTCCGAATAACTTTAGCCAATAGTGATCCATTCAAATGATGATTGACACATTGGTTAGCCAATGAAACGCCAGTAAATAAATCCCAGCATACACCGCAGACTACTTGGCGTTCGGGGAAAAATCGAGTCGGCGGCTGCAAGTTAGTTGCAAGACTTTGCAAATTAATATTGATCAATAAATAAGGCGCACTGTATTATAAGGCGGATGGTCAGCTTCGTAATCTGACCACTTCGTAGGTCAAGGTAGCACTGTATTTTTCATTTTTCTCCCCGGATGTTTTGCAGCGAGAACCCGGAATTGCTCACCCGGCTGACTGAGTAAAGCGAAAAAGCGCTTCGAAGCGCGGAACCTCAGCAGTCTCACGCTGAGGTTTACGGGCTGAGTGCATTTGTCAGGTTCATCTGCCTGACACGATCACTTAAGACAGCTGTGCGGTGCGGTCATACAGCCGGAGTTGATCTGCCGTGACGGAACGAGACAGAAGAGCACTTTCCCGTTGGCCCACCTTGCGACCGGGACCCCGGGGTGCTGCAGGGCAACGGTGCAGCAAATTCTCTCTAATTGGCCGTTTACCTGGCATTCGAAGCCCTGGCCTTTAAGACATTTCCCGACTTGAAATATCAGTGCCGCACGATTGACAGAAATCGAATAAACATTGCGATGTGACGCAGTGCGATCGTGTAATACAGGGTTTGTACGCCTTTTTCAAGGCCAAATTGAAGCAATTTCAAGGCCGAAAGGCCGGGCAAAGTTTGCCAGAAGAACAAATGACAGCGCGACGCCACAGCTAGTACCCTTAGCCGCTTGTAACATTGAAAAAAGAAAAAAGAAATCAATTGAATCAGTCTCTGAAGAAAATCCGAAGAGGCTCCCATAGAGTGAGCACCAGAGGGTGCTCCGTGGATTGTTATTCCATCTGAGAGTCGAGTGAGACAGTGTCGGGATAAAAAGCAATAGCGAGGCTGCAGGTTCCGCCTCTTGCAACATCTAGGCTAACGACTCTGACAAGCCACCCCTGCCGAGCCTGGCTAGTCACCAAGGCCAGCTTCATTACCCACGAAACAGATGACCTAAAACTCTTGGGAAACCGCTAGATTCGTGACCCTTTCATTTGAATCAACAAGGAGACCTTGTGGAAGTCTTGATTACCCAATGCTAGAGAGCAGCTAGCCAGCCGCTCTTTAAATCGCTTTCTTACTCTGAAAGAAGCCCTTAAATGTTGTTATACCTTTTGTATGTCAATAAAGACCATTTATATCACCTGCAATTCAGTTTTTTTATTTGTAGAGCTATAGTTATTTTGTTACAATCGTATTTTGTCTCCATGGACATCATCTCGAATTAAGTCATTATGATTATCACAAAAAAGAACTAGCGCAGAAAATGCACTTAAAAAAAAAACGAAAATTGTAATACAAGTCTGAAAAATTGCAATTAAGTTTTTCCCAAAATTTTCCAGCCCTATCGGGATAGAACAAATATGACTCTTGAAATCAGAGTTGCAACAAATAAAATCGATTATTTACGGATATCTGGCCGATGGGATGTAGCTGGCTGCAAGCAGTTGAGTAGATGCTGTAATCATTGTCGGAATTAGTTCATTAAAGGGACAGTGTGTAATAATTGACCACAAGACGTTGTTGCTGTATTGTGTAGCACAACCGAAAATAAGTGCTAAACATCACAAGAAAAAACTACAGTACAAAGTAACAAACGGTATCATAAGAAAAAACTACAGTACAAAGTAACAAACGGTATCATTCTCTTTATTTTGCCTAACATTTCACATGGTTTTTAGGGGTACCCGTAGCAGCAAGAAGGGCGACAATCAAGTCAGCTCACTTTGAGCTTTATGTTATGTCAAAAATGCAAATCTTAATTGACAAGCATTTTTAAAAAATGCACATTTATATGAGAGTTGATGTATTTTTGCCCAATATTTAAATCAACATTTTGCTCATTACTTAAATCAACATCGTCATTTTTAAAGGGACCGTTTATAAAATGTGACCACTTGTATAGCGTAACCAAAAAACACAAGATTACAGACTACAGAGACTCAGATTGACCAAAAAGCGACATTTTTCTTCAGTTTTTGACCAGTCTTCAAGAAAACATAGCGAGAAAAGTACAGGGAAAAAAAGAAAAGAAAAGAAAAGACAGATGAAAATAAATAAGGAAAGACCGAATGAAGGAAAAAGCCAAAAAAGGAAGGACAAAAATAAAGACAATACAGAAGGAGACAAAAGGAAAAGAAGAAAAATAAACTAGAAAATGGAAAAGTCGGAAAAGTAAAAATAAGGTTTTTGGGGGCACCTGTAGAAACAAGATGACGGACAAAGGTGTTTGCCCTCTGGGTGAGGCTCATGTTATGTAAAATACAGAGTATTTTTTTAAAAATGAACTTTTATTTCATAGATCATGTATTTTTACTTGTTTTTTGTAATGAATGGTGGTATTTTACCACTAGAAAGTGCTAAATATTGCACACGGTCCCTTTAAGTAGAAATAGGACATGACCTCAAGGAACGCTCCAAGGTACATGTGTGGCATGAACACAATTTCAAACCTTAAAATATATGCTAACTAATTAGAACACATTACAAAATTGTAAACCTAGGTTGCTAAAAAATTGTGTCATGAAATATGTTGCCGTAGCGACACAAGTACGCAGTGGCATGGGATTACGGCACAGGATCTCTCATGTGACACCTCCCACGCAGACCCCCCCAGATATCACCCCACCCCCCACCCCCCGCCCCACTCCTGCTCAGGATTTGTCAGAGCTCATCTCTTTAGCACTGGACACGCAGCTTTTGTTGCCATAAAATGAACAAAAAAATGCAAGTGGATATAGTCCCACAGGGTCAAAATACTCATAAATGAAGAGAATTCACTAGGGCCGCAAGGAAGGATTTATGAAAATAATCGATGAATCGGATTTCTGAAAAACATTTTTAATTTCCTTGACTTTGTTGGAAAACTGCAGTTTTCAACGGACGGAACAAATGCACAAAACGGAATATTCTACTGCATAAAACAGAAAAGTTGAAATATATGCAATATACCTGATTTCATTTTTCAATTTTGTAGTAAAAAAAAAAAATACATTTTTGTTTTAGTTTTTTTCAATTTTTAATTATATATATTTTTACATTGCTGTAAAAAAACAATTAAAAAAAGATCTTATTTAAAATATAGGTGAATTTTTATAATGTGCTAATTAAAAAAAATCGATACTTTTTCAAAAATAATATTGTTATCACAAAAACATTTTTTCGATATCGTTTTATTGATTTCTAATTGTTTTTATTTGTCATTGTTTTGTTTTACTTTATTAATTTGTTAGTTTTTAATGCTAGCACTTTTCAAGTCAATGAAGACCTCCCAAAGCGCTTTACAATGTGCTTCACACTTACCCATTCACACACACACACACACACACACACACACACACCAATAGCAGCCATGCAGCCATACAAGGCGCCTACCTGCTTATTCGGGGCATTAGGGATTCAGTGTCTTGCCCAAGGACACTTATATATCGACATATAACACGAAGCCGGGAATCGAACCTGCGATCTCTTGATCCCAAGACGAGCGCTCTACCTCTTGCAGATTGGATCTGCAACCTCAGGGGAAATGTTTAAATCTAAGCTTAAAACACACTTCTATTCTATAGCATATGAATAACCTATGCCCCCAATAAGCAGGTTGGTGCCTTGCATGGCCGCTATTGGTGTGTGAGTGTGTGTGTGAATGGGTAAGTGTGGAGCACATTGTAAAGCGCTTTGGGAGCGCTTCATTGACTCGAAAAGCGCTGTATAAATGCAGACCATTTATCATTAATCAGCAAATATGTAAAATACCCTTTTCCTATCGCCTTAACGAAAGATCATATTCCATTTGGACTTATCATACAAACAAACGAGAAATAGCAATACACACAATGATGTGTAGCAAATTATTTTATCCACAAAAATATATATCAAAAATTTAAAGCCATTTTACAAAATATTGTCAACAAATTCGTTTTTTAGGGTTCAATCTTTGAAAATGGTAAACATTCCCACTATGAAAAATGATATCAAATGTCCTGAAGTATCTGCCCCTTGTGTAGAGTTGACAATAATTATTTAATTAATAATGATCAATTCTGACCTCCCAAAGCATTTTACAATCTGCTTCACACACTAACCGATAGCAGCGTTAGCCATGCAAGACAACTACCTGCTATCGGGGGCATTAGGGATTCAGTCACTTGCCCAAGGACACTTCAACACATAACACAGAGGAGCCGGGAATCGAACCTGCGACCTCTTGACCGCAAAACAAGCGCTCTACCTCCTGAGCTAATGCAGCTCTTTCTGTCCCCTTGAAAATTCCGGTTTCATGATGAAATGGTCACACACTACAAAATTAAAACTTGCATGTCAAATTTGTTTGTATAGATGGAATAAATAGATTTTTTTTTAGAAAAAGTACAATGACTTATGAAAACCTATTCGCATTGATTGAAGTACTTAATGGCTCATACATCACGTGATACACCACATTTATGATCTCATGAGTTTCCAACACTTCCAATAACCAAATTTAATGGATGAGTTGTTGCAGCCCTAGAATTCACTTCTTCATAAAATGGCTGCTTTTGACGTCAAAGATCTACTTAATATTCAGTGCCATTGACAGAGATCACATAGAAAATGTGTTTTGTATTTTACAGGCATGAAAATGGGTCAGGGCTTTAAAAGGTGAGAAGGGTATTTATTCGTGTATAATGCGCACCCCTTATTTAAAACGCAAATTAGTCAATGATGGGTACCATCCGGTATACACCGACTATCACCAAACGGCAAATCAATCGAGTCAAACAAGTTCGCCGCGGTAGCCTCTATCTCGGTATCGTTTTTTTCGTTGCAAACGAAGCGAGCGGTTCGATGCTACTGTGCGTATGCGTCTGCCGCCTGGGGGATTTCCCATTATGCATCATTTTGTGGTAGTTGTGTAGTGAAAGGAAGTCCGTCTCTTTTTAGAGAAGCGGCTTTTTCGGCTCAACTCATTTGAAAGCTGGCGCTCAAACGGCTCACTTGCTTTGATGCATTATATTACCAATGATTATGTGGTATAAAGAAGTTAAGTATAAAAGGAGAAAATGAAAAAAGACAGGTTTGTGGTTATCCCTTTGATCAGTATATTACCAACAATAATTTAATGCAGAAAATGAACTAATAATTTGAATAAGAAAATGTATTATACTACTTAATTCTATTTGCATGTATTTTTTCCTTCTACAGTGAACGTCCAAGCGACTTCATTTTTCATAATAAACCTCATTCACGTCGAGCAACTCAGTATCTCACAACAAAATGTGAATTAACAATATATATGATATAACGAAACACATGTGCAATATAACATGTTAAACTACATAAATAAACACGTTTGAAAAAAAAAAAAAAGGTGTAAAATTATATTGTAAGGGAAAATACGACAGTTTGTAAGGGCATGGAGCCCTGGAGCGCGACATGTATGTAGTACGGTGAATAAAAATAATGTGATATGAGATCAAATCTAATGCGCGTTAAACATTAATAAAACCAGTACTCCTGCCAGCACAAACTACACTAGTCTGAATTCAATCACACCACCTTAAAAGTCTCATTCACTCTGGCAAATCCAACAATAACCCCCCAAATCTATAACGTAGGTCACCCTTTCTGACTACCAAACCGTGAATTTTTCCAAAAAGTGAAATATTTTATGCTTGATTTTTTTGGGGGGGGCAGTGAATGGGTTAATCGGGCTGACGGTGAACGAGTGAGTTTTAATCCAAGTACCGTATTTTCTGCACTATAGGGCACACCCCCCAAAATAGTTTTTGCTCCTATATCTTCCATACATAAGGCGCTCGGTAGCCTAGATGGTAGGGCGCCCGCTCCGAGACTGGGAGGTCGCGGGTTCAAGCCTCAGCCGAGTCATACCTAAGACTTACAACATTGGTACCCATTGCCTCCCTGCTTGGCGCTCGGCATTGGGGGGGGTTTGCTCACCTAATGACTCCCAATACAGCAGTTGGGTTTAAAGACCCAGCGCCGATCGAAGGCAACGAGTCACGTCGATAGCTTCGCGTGACAAAATGATTTCCGGTAGATATCATGTTGATGATTGATACTGGCTGAATAATAATAAATGTAAATGTTATAAGGCGCTACAATGGGAACGTCGACAAAACAGTCAGATAATTCAGTCCAACTTCTTACCCCCTTAACATTCCCAAAGCTTGCAAAGAAGCAAATACGTGTCATAGTCACGTGCGGATGCGGTGTCCGTACGATGTCACTCAAATGCATTGTTCCAAATATCATTCGGAAGGTTAAAGTCTTGGGATTCAAGAAATGCCAACCATTCCTTAGTTTCTATTTTCTTTTTCGCTCGCAACTTTACTGTGCCTATGACAATAAACACTTGGAATTGAGTTTAATTTAAAAAAACATCGATATCACTCTGAAACAAGATACCGGGAAAATATAAATCCGCATAGCTCACCTAAGTTCTCTTGCAGCCTTCATACGTAACCATGGTCTTCTTACAACCGTGAGTGTAGTAAATCCAGGTGAGTAAAATATTTACAAATACAGAATGGTAAAACATGTTTTCTTCGTAGACAACCAAACTTGGTATTCACATTCATCTTTTTCGGCCAATTGCAGGGTTTCTTTTGCCCCTTTAGCCTATGCGAGCCTGTAAATGATAAAAAGGATCCGCCCCCTTTACCTCCGAATAATTTTAGCCAATAGTGATCGATTCAAATGATGATTGACACATTGGTTAGCCAATGAAACGCCGGTATATAAATCCCAGCATACATCGCGGACTACTTCGCGTTCGGGGGAAAATCGAGTCGGCGGCTGCTTGCATTAGTTGCAAGACTTTGCGACTTAATATTGATCCATATATAAGGCGCATGGTCAGCTTTTGAAAAAAATTAAGACTTTTAGGTGCGCCTTATAGTGCGGAAAATACGGTACTTGAACGCAACTTACCTGAAATGTACATATAGCCGCCGTACACCGTCCCCGCGTGTCCATAGTGCGGCTCATTCATCTTTGCAACGTACGTCCATTCGTTCGTCCTCGGGTTGTAGCACTCCACGGTAGCTTAAGGACGACCGAAAAAGGAGGGAAGAGGGGGTATTACAAGAAAGTAGGTCACGACACATGTAAGGAGGACAAACGGCAACAAATGAGGCCTTGGAGGCTCTCGGCGTGGGAGCCGAAATAACTTTGAAATGCGGGCGGCGCATCCTAAAAACCACACGGGCGCAGGAAATTGAAAGACGGCAAGACTGAAATCATTTCTGTCAAAAGTTTCCCAGGATGTATTCATACAATCTGTAACGATCCGTGGAGTGATGTTTACAGGAAAGTGAGTGAGTTTGATAGGTGAGGCGGCTTGTTCTGGGAGTCTTCATTATAGGAAATGAGTACGTGTGAAGGCTCCGCCGACTGCAGAGAAACATCCAAGCTATTGTTATTTTGCCCTTATTAGTGTCATCAGCATAAACAAAACATTTTGACGGCAACAAGAAATAAAAATGCATGCATTTCTTATATTTTCTACACATACTGTATTTTAGCTGCTGCAGTGATGAATACTAACAACCGGTATTAACATATGAAAAGGCTGGCATCAAAACAACAAGGGTTTCTTTTATGATTTGTGTCATGTAGGTTGCACCAAAAAACGATGACAAATAGGAAATTCGTCATCGGGTATGATGCACCCTGCAGTAAAACCAAGTTCTCAGTGGATTGGACGAACAAGTATTTGGGCCACTAATCATCGGTTATAAAAGAAAACCATGAGCTGTTCACATGATTTTACTTTCAACAGAAAAGGCTAATTTCAAGAATTACCTTGAATAAAGAGGATATCCAGAAAGACATTACCGTAAATTCCGGACTATAAGCCGCTACTTTTTTCCCAAATGTTCATCCTTGCGGCTTATTCAGTGAAGCGGCCAATTTATGTAATTTTTCTAACTGCCACCAGCGGCGCTCGAGTACAAAAGGTAAGATTTAGACCGGTAGAATAAGTGCGCCGAGGTAGACGGCATCCTCTTAGTTTGCGTACGAATTGTCAGTCTGACAAAGGTTCTTTCCGGTAATGAGGAAGTCGGCCTTGATGGCGGCAGTTATAAGGAGAAAGATGAGGACGGTTAACCGTGAATTTCGCAATTGCGGTGTGGCTTTCTTTAACAGATACGCATGATGCGTTGCGAGCGTGTTTTTAGTAGCGCGTTGGTACCTTTCACAGGCACGGTTTGGGATGAAAATTATATTATTATTATTAAAGCTTTGAAAACTCTCGGTGTACCGTCTTTCTTTGTAAATATGTGTAATCATGTATAATATGTATTTGCAACTGTATATTTTTGTAATGTATTTATTTTAGAGACTTATTGTGATATGTCTTCTACGAGCGAATCAAAAAGAAGGGGCGAAGCAAACGCGGGCTGACAGGAAGTGGGGAGAAGCTGAGTTAAATCTGTTTGTTGTTGAGGCGGACAATAGTGGATACCGGTATATATTTTTCCCACCCTTAACATTGGAAATATACATTTTTTTCATTGGATTACTTTCAACGGGACCCGGACTTTGAAGGTCTGCATTAAATTCTAATTACAGGTATCATTTTCCGTTCATGTTGCAGATTGTGGTGTTTGGATTGTATACTATATTTATAGTTAAAATCGCGGCACCTAGTCAAATTTGGGATAAGCTTTTGACTTTGCTACATGTTTTAATGTGGGCCCGTGCGGCTTATATACAGGTGCGGCTTGTGTAAGGACAAAACCAATAATGCCCGTAAAATAGTGCGTGCGGCTTATAATCAGGTGCGCTCTATAGTCCGGATTTTACGGTATATTAGATAGCATATGTTTTAGTAAACAAGTGAACATCCTTCAGCCCATTAGGGCTTTTCCTAATAAAACAGAGTGACATGAGCGCAGTACTTTGTGACCTCCAAATTTGGTCAAAAACACAGGGGACAGAACTTGGTAATTGGATCGGCAAGCGTTCTGCGTAGGCCGATTATCCCAATAATCGGTGGGGATTAGGAAATGAGGCAAGAAGAGGAAGAAAAAGGATGCATTGAATTTATCTTTCTACTGAAGTCGCCTTGTCGGGAAAGACCACATGCCAAGAAGAGGAACTCACTGATGATGAGCACCGATAAAAGGAGAACCTTGCCAACTTGGAACATTACCCGATAAAGACCGATAAGCGAAGGTCATGAAAAGATGTTATTTAATTCATCAAAGACCGTTAAAAACAACTTGACATATTCCAATGCTTTGTCACCATTGACCTTAAAACACATCAATGGAAACCAGTGAGGAGATGAGCCCTGTCATGGCTATTACTAAGGCTTGCAGCGCAGTAATTACTTTCCCTACATTCTTGAGAAATTCAAATCATACAATGTGGCTTAGAAGAACTTCTCAAAAACTGATCTAATTACATAACTACATTGTGTTTAATCCGTTGCAAATCATTTAAATAATGGTCAGAGCGCCCTGAAATAGGAAGATTATACAATTGTAACATGTGGTAGGAACATGGGAGAAGGGCTTCTCAGTGTACAGATAATGACAGCCAGTCAGGTTCCAAAAGCACCAAGAAAACTGATAATTTTTGCTCTTTAGGAATACTGGGAAGGAGTAAAATTCATTACGGAAACTCATACGAGACGCTCAGAGACATTGGCACTCATTGTACCTTATATAGGCACAAAGCCAATTCACGATCCCACTTAAAGGTGAAGGATCTTACTCAAGAGAAATGTATTAAAAAGCGAAGGCTTACAGGTATTCCTTAACCATTTTTTTCCAATTAGGCACAGAACATGTAGTGGTTCTCCCCACAATCACGCAAATATATTGCAAGAATATTCCAGAGGACTTGAGAAACTTAGTCTAGAAGTTGATCCTTCTGACTTGTTTGCGGTAGAGCCATGATGTCATTTAGAGAATGCACTTTCAAAATGGCGATTCCAATTAACACAATATGTGGCTTGCTAAGGTGCTGGAATACCTCCAATGACGTCACAGCTCAGGATGACAAACACATGTCGACTTCATAATGAATTGTTTCTGAAAATATTTAAAATATCTATCTATCCATCTACCCTGGTCATATCCCTCGAAGACAACACATACATAAACAAAAAGGGAAAAAGTAGAAAAAAAACACACACTAAAGTTTTTGGACCATAGCCAACCCAAATGCCCAAATACGTTAAGCACCTCGGCACCAGAGTTGGTCACGCTTTCGTCCCTCCAGATAAAACGGGACACATGAAAGCGGCCATGTCACTTGGGTCAAGGTGACACTACACCAGACCTGGGCACTCCGGTCCTGGAGGGGCATACGTCCTGCCAGATTTTGAAGTTTGCTCTTCTTTAACTCAGGTGATAGAAATTATAACCTCGTTAGCAAGCTAGCAAGTGCTCATTAACGATACTGGTGATTGGAATCACCTGTATTGGATCAGAGAAACCTCAAAAATCATGCAGAACATACAGCCCTCCAGGACCGGAGTGCCCAGGTCTGCACTACACACTCTTTTGTTCAACAGCAGGGCCCGACAGCTGTCACTGGTTTACCCCTGCCGCATCATGCAGGTGCCCTGCCCATCCCTTAGAACGCGTCCAAACCTCCCACTATCCTTTCACAACACTTCTCCACTCATTCCTATCACCAACAAGAGCTCTAGCTTCCATTATATTTACACCTCTTCTCCTCTTTCTTCCACTCAGTCGCTTTACTTCCACATCCTCTCACATTTAGTGACCCTATAACTAGGGTTTGCGATACCTTTCGGTCCCCCGCCCCCCTTTCTTTGCCTTGCTGTGTCTTAGGGAGTAAAGATAGAGAGGAGAAGATCCCCAGTCCCCTCGCTCCCTCCACTTTAGTAGCCTGTTACAACACGCAGCGGACCACGGTGGGAGAATTCTCTTACCTCCCAGGGGGGAGGGCCCCTCACCACAGGACATAATTGGAATATACCTATGAAATCTTATGCAAAAAACATGTACCATTTCCTCACATTTTGCGCATTTACGAATTTGGCATTACCTTTAACCGATATAAAAATGAGGATTCAATTCAAACATCTAATTTTTCAGGAAGAAGAAAGGAAAGGAACTCACCGAGCTCCCCAGCCGCATTCCTTCCACCGACGGCATAGAGGTGTCCCTTGAGTGCACTGAGGTGGAAGAAGGTTCTCTTCTCGTTAAGGCACGCCACTTGCATCCACTTGTTGTAGCGGGGATCGTAGCGGAACACCGTGTCCACCGCCGTCTTGCCTTTGGTGTCGTAGTTGCTTTGGCCGCCCACCACGTAGAGGAAGTTGCCGATGACGGCGATGCCGTGCTGGTAGCGCGGCGCGTCCATGGGCGCCAGCGCTTTCCATTCGTGCGCCTTCTCGTCAAAAAGCCGCAGCTCCTTGCTCACCACCAGTTGCTGCCGAAGGACGCCGCCCAGCGTGACCAGGTGGGCGCTGTCCGAGCGGATGGCCGTCCGTTCCGACTGCATGACCGGTTGCATGTAGGGCATCATTTGGTAGTTGCTGGCCTCCAGCAGAAGGTTGACGCACGTGTTGTCCGTGCGCATAAAGTCCACCGTCTGCACGTGGTTGATGAGTTCCTGCGGGTTCATGAGAGGGAAGCGGATGTTCTTCATCAGCTTGGAGGCGTAATCCATGCGACTGTCCTCGTAGCGTAGCCAGCGGCAAGCCGCCTTGAAAAGGTCCAGCTCGGTGCAGTGTTTCAAGCTGTTGCTGGACAGCACGAAAGCCAAGCGCTCGAACGGCAGCTTGACAAACTCGCCGGTGCCCAGCAGGGAGGGGAAGTTTTTCAGTATGAAATTGTTGACGTATTTGTCCACCTCTGTGAGGTTGTACGTGTTGGCAATGCGGCCCACCTCCACGCAGTTGTCAAGGGAAACCTGGAAGAGGGGGACAAGCCAACTATAGTGTACCAAGAGATTTGGATTACGGAGTGAAAAAGCCTCTAGTAAATCATACCAGAAGTCATAATGTAAACATAGATTATTCAGATATTTTCAGAACAATACCAGTAGAAGTATCTAGCAAAAGCAGTCACTAATACTAGTATTAACCGAACATATGAAAACAATCTCTGCCTTCTAAACAATGAGTAATCCCTGAACCCCCCCAAAAAAATAAATGTTCGTGCAAAACTTGTCCTGAAATCCAATTTTTTTCCCTCAGTACAATATTTTCTACGCGGCCCCCTGACTGTAAACAAGTCTGGTTAATATTGTATTCATATAAATGGTTTTGTGCAAAAGCACAGTCGATCAATCGTGAAAGCCTTGATTGAGCATAAGTTAGCCCTGGGAAACTTTAATGTCGTTTACAGTCAACAATTAACAAAATGGTAATGAGATACGATATTGCTCCTTAATATTTGACATTTGAATAATAATCAGAAATCTGCTTCAATGTGCATATATATATATATATATATATATATATATATATATTAATGATTGTTGGGCAAACGTATGTGTTGACCTTACCTTCAAAATTAAATGAAACATAGAAACATTTTAGTTTTGTGATTACAAATGCTTATTTTCTGAATAGAAAAAAAATAACCCATAGGCCAATGTTGAGAGTACAAAACCCCAAAATAGCCACAAATAATTGATTTTAAAGATCGTCAGCAGATAAGCAATCTATTCCCCAAGTAATTTGAAAACAGAGCACCATGTTAATTTTAATTGGGAAAAAAAATGAACGGCCTGTACAACTTAGGAAAAAAAACATGGCGGCAAATGCTTGCTTACCCCAGATATAAGAAAAACCTTGCAGAAATCCAAGACTGGCAGGATTTGTAAGAAACTGGCTGCCTCGAGTGTGTCTTGTAGATTCTCCATGTTGAGCGACAACTTGGCGGTGTAGATGAAGTCGATGATCTTCTTCAGGCCTATTCGGTTGACTCCGTGTAGTTTGATGCACATTAAATCCTGTTCTTTCATCCCACCTAGATTAAGGCAAAGCAGAGGATGAGCAAATAATATTAGATATTACCACACACCTAATGCATAACATAAGAGTGACAGATCTGTGAAAAGTGTGGTGTTCTCGTCTGAAGGAATAAGATCTGCACTTTCATCAAATCGATTGATTGCCCTGCGGATTACAACAAGGAAAAGCCCCCCAAAAGACACACACACATGTAAAATCTCTCATCCTTGATAAATGTTTGCTGTATGGTTTTTTGTCCACGATACCATTTGGTACATAAATGTATTCCTACCATCCTCTTCACAGATTATTCTTAGCGGCTTAGCATACAGATTCTCACACTGGCGTAGGATGTAAGCACAGGGTCTTTCTTGCTGGAACAAACACGACTGGTACAGTGTTTTAGCATTGACGTGTTCATGAATGATTAAAAATGCTTTACTTGAGACTAGAATAGAAGGAAAAAGATTAAGCAACAATTTAATGAATCATCGGTGTAGAGCCCACGCAGTAATTATAGCAGAAGGACACTGGAGGAACAAATGGTTTGAATCATTTTTGACCTACCCGTGAACATGGCTTTGAAATAGTCGGAGGAAGAGGCCATCATCGCGCGATGAACGGGAAAAGCTTCGTCCCCGTCACCGGCCACCAAAGTCACGTCACATAGCAGTCCCTCTATCCTAAGCTGGTCGAATCCCTAAAACAGAAAAAAATAATGAAAATAAATGCTTCATTATTTGCAATTGTAGTTGAAATGAATTACCGTAAATTCCGGACAATAGAGCGCACCTGATTATAAGCCGCACCCAGCACATTTTAAGAGGATAACCGCTTTTGTACTTACACAAGCCGCACGCGCCCACATTAAAATATGTAACACAACCACAAAATTAACCCAAACCCGACTGAGTCCCGCGATTGTAACTGAATATAAAGTACACAGTCCAAAAACCACAGCCGGCAAAATGAAAATGATACCGGTACTTAAGGTTTGATGCAGACCTGCAGAGCCTGGGTCCCGTTGAAAATAATCCCCCAAAAAAATGTATATTTCCAAAGGTAAGGGTGGGAAAAATATATATCCAAAATTGTCCGCTGCATACACAAACACGTCTCACCTTTACTCCACTTCCCATCAGCCCCCGTTGTTTTCGCCCCTTCTTTTTGATTCATCCGTGGAAAACATATCAGAATAAGTCTCTAAAATAAATACATTACAAAAATATACAGTTGTAAATACATATTATACATGGTTACACATATTTACAAAGGAAGACGGTACACCGAGAGAGTTTTCAAAGCTTTAATAATAATATTATAACTTTCATCCCAACACAGTAAACGGGTCTGTTGAAAAAAAAAAACGGTACTTGTAGAAATCACGGTAAATCATCTCATCTTCCTCCTTATAACTGACGTCATCAAAGTAGTCTTCCCCAGTATGGGAAAGAGACTTTGTCATATAGACGTCGTTCCACGCTCCCTTATTCAAAAACACGCTAGCAACACGCCAGCAAAGTAAAGTTTACGTGCAGTAGCTCTGTTTCCATCTTTATCGGACTGCTCGATTGCTTTTAGCTTGAAAGCTGCGTCATGTGCCTTTCTTATTGCAATTTACATGGTGAGGATATGTCTACGCTAATTTAAATTGTGCACAAGCTAAGAAGTTGCAGTCTTCCTCGGCGCATATATTCCACCGGTCTAAATCTTACCTTTTGTACTCGAGCGCCGCCGGCGGCTGTTAGAAAAATGACATAAATTGGCCGCATCGTTGAACGTTTGGGAAAAAAGTAGCGGCTTATAGTCCGGAATTTACGATATGTATTGAAAACGTGGGTTTTTAGAAGGCAGATGTAGATCTCGGCTCAAGGTTGGCACCGAAGCGAAACCTCACCTGAAGAACCACAGAGCTGTGAGTGTTGCTTGTGAAAAAGCGCGTGTTTCCGGTCTTTGATGCCTGAAGGTGAGCGCAGATGCCCATATCACCGTACCCCAGAGCCACTTTCATGTGAGTGTCGTCGTCCTCCACGAGGGATCTGAGAAGAAAAAGGCCATTTTGCTTTTACTAGGAATCCTGTATTTTCACAGCACACGGTCCAGAATGGCTCCAAAAGAGCGGCTTATACCACAACAAACCCTGGATCAGCCATTGTTTTTCACTAGAGTGCATTGAAGCGAGATGCTGATGGTCAAAAACATATTATTCCATCTCGTGTCACAAGAATTATAATAAAAATGTTACAAACCAAGATTTTTTATTTATTTTTTAAAACACCAAAGTTTTTAGTCAATAACGAGACACACAGACAAATACTAAACACAAAAAAATTGATTTGTCCTTTTGGGCAAGGGCTATAAGATGAGAAACCTGTAAATGCAACAAAGATCACAGCCTTTTCTACCCTTGTATCAATCAACATTGCAATTGATTTATAGCACTAATGACTTTGCTCATTTTAGGGATTTCTTATTTCAAAGTAACACGTAAAATCCGAAAAAAAAATATTGAAATAAGAAAAAGGTTCATTTTTCATGAACTTTTTTTTTTTAACCGCCGCAAAATCCTTACATTTTACAATTGTAAAATCTGCACATTTTAGAAAAGTAGGGGGGGAAAAAAATCATCCTTAAAATAGGCAAAATTATAAGTAAAACGATTGTTATTTTTCATGAATTTAAATAGAATGGGAAAAGTCATTAAAATAAGCAAACAGCTCATAGAGAAGGCTTTAATTTCAAGATTATTTTTTTTTCTCTGAGATAATAATTTTCGGGCAGCACGGCGGCGCAGTGGTTAGCGCTTGTGCGGCACAGTTCATGTCATGGGAACCTGTCGTGGGTTCAAATCCAGCTCCAGACTTCCTGTGCGGAGTTTGTATGTTCTCCCCGTGCTTGCGTGGGTTTCCTCCGGGCACTCCGGTTTCCTCCCACGTTCCAAAAACATGCATTTCAGGTGAATTGGCCGGTCCAAATTGTCCCTAGGTGTGAATGAGCGAATGAGTCTGTCTGTCCCTGTGTGCCCTGCGATTGGCTGGCAACCAGTTCAGGGTGTCCCCTGCCCACTGCCCGGAGATGGCTGGGATGGGCTCCAGCCCCCCCGCGACCCTAATGAGGATAAGCGGTACGGCTGATGAGAGATGAGATAATAATTTTCTTATTACAAACATTTATAATATAATATTTCTTTCATACTTAAAATCTGAGCAAAATTAAATGTAAAACTAACATAAAACCTGATTTGTTTTTGTAAAGTTAAAATGTTATATTTATAATTAGATAAGGTAAACATTTTTGTCAATTGATATGTCGAAGATCCTCGGGTGGGCACATTTCTGAAAAAATATTTCACCAGGGTTATAAAACAGATAGAAGGTTAAAATAAAATGCATTGAACTGTACCTCCTAAATCAGAAAAGTCAAAATGCAGTTAGATTACCGGCTAAAAGTGCTTACTCAAAATCTATAGCTAGGTATAATATACATTATATTTGAGACATTCCTGCTTGAGGATCTGTACATAGCCATGCGCTAACTCAATGATATTTTCCCATTTTGCATAGACAATAGATTGCAGCATTGATCTATCATGATCAATTTGGTCAAGTGAGATGACTTCACTGATAACAAAACGTTTTTTGATTACAAATTGTCCGAAACACTTTGGTTGGTTTGTCGGGAGATAAAATTCCACCTCAAGGAATAAATAAAATTGACTCGATGTCCAAAACTGACCAGAAGGGATGAACATAATCAAAAGACGTGATTGAGATGACCTTCGCTAATACTTGACAGAACTGTGACATTTCATGCGGTCCCCAGCATAGATCAAAAAGTTTTCCTTGATTGAAGAGATTTGGGGCTCATCGTACAAACAGGATTAGATTCCTTGTGAAGTGTCTAACCTTTAGCTGACCTTTATACTTGGACTGAAAAGATCAGAGCAGAAAGACAGAATGAGAACGCATTTATTATAGGATGAACCATTTCGATTTGGTAAATGAGTTGTAATGCCAAAGTACTGGTAGCCACATCATGAAGTTGCACAAAAAAGCGGGACCAAAATTTG
Source organism: Urocampus carinirostris (assembly GCF_059441175.1). Classification (NCBI taxonomy): domain Eukaryota; kingdom Metazoa; phylum Chordata; class Actinopteri; order Syngnathiformes; family Syngnathidae; genus Urocampus; species Urocampus carinirostris. Next base: position 1,693,860 of record NC_142365.1, read on the forward strand.
CATTATCCCAGGCGTTTATCTGCATTGCAGCCTATAATAAACCGTGCAGCACCTCGGGGGGCATGAACATAACGTGAGGCCAGTGCGTTTAAATGAATAGTGCAATAGGTAGGGCAGCCTGGGACAACAAATACAAGTGAATTTCTTCTAATGACACTCTAGTGACAATTTTCTTAGCTTTTGAGATTCGCTCAGGCTTTTTGAGAGTGTTCCCTTTAATACGGTGACGTTTTTGACAAGTAAATGCAAAATGGAAATAAATAACTGGGCGTGTACAGAGATTTTAGAGGTTTGAGAAGATAAATAAATATTACTAAGGCTTTCAAAACATGGGGTTGAGGGTCTGGTTGTATCTAGTTTACATACAATAGAAAAATGAAATCAGTTTCAAAAACATTCAAAATTGAGTCATTCATAGGCTCATTTCAGTGAGATGAAAATGATCATGCGTGATGCTATAATGTTTGAAATAATGAAATTAGAAAGTTTGTCCGTTACAGGAATCAAGCAAAAACAATAATGTGCATCAGTTACGATCAAGCTCCCGTAAACAGGCCGGCGGTATTTTAGAGCAATAAAGATGTCAGTTCATCAGCAGAGGGAAACACCAACAAAAGACCTCTCTAGCTTACGCCGAGATTTATTTACACATTCAGTGAATAAAAGGATTGAAAATATCAGCGTTGTTCTCAACTGGGTACAAGTATTGAATTGTCAGGGGTATCTCACTTTTTAAATGTTGGTTGGCCTGGTTTTAATACAACTTAGTTTTACAAAAATGTCTGCCACTGCATAGCAGTAAATCTGTCTCTAACTGAGGCCTTCGGATGTAGCAGTCGCATACTGGCAATGTTGAAGCGAATGAGGCAGTGCTCAGCCCAGTCAATGGAGGTCCTCCCCTATCCATTAACTTGTGCTGTGATTAAATCATCTAAAAAAGATCCCAAAATCAACCCAAGAATTCCATAATATGCTGCATGAATCTTAAGTTGTCTAAAAATGGCATTTTGTGTTAGTACAATGAGTTAAAAACAAATACCCGACCATGAAAGACTGACATAAAATGGCCAAGTAACAATGCACACAGAACGAAAATGTTTGGGGCGGCAGTAGCTCAGGAGGTAGAGGGCTCGTCTTGGGATCAAGGGATCCCAGTTTTGAATCCCGGCTTGTCCGTGTTACATGTCGAAGTGTCCTTGGGTAAGACACTGAACCCCTAATATCCCCAATAAGCAGGTTAGCGTCTTACATGGCTGCAATACAAGGCCGCTATTGGGAAATGTGGAGCACATTGTAAAGCGTTTTGGGAAGTCATTGACTTGAAAAGCGCTATAGAAATGCAGATCATTTCAAGTTGTAACCAATAAAATTTAGGAATTAGGTGGAATAAATCACTCAACATTCTCAAAATGGTCACCCCTACAGAAGGGTAGGGGGGGAGAAAGGTTTTTGTAGCTCAGTCGACAAATTATAAATGATCAAAATGTAGAGTTTGGATTAATGCAGGCACATTTAAAAAAAACTGGGTTGACTTGTACTTTAAAATGTTTAACAACAATGATAAATTGGGACATTTTGGCTAATAGAATAAATGAAGACCCATGATGCACACTACTTTTCTCCCGGAAACGAATTAACTTTGGCCAACATCAACCAACATTGTTTATTGCAAGTCACATTTCACAAATGATACAAATGGCAAAGAATCCCCATCAAACCGTCATAAAAATGACAATGCTAAAACAGCAGAACTTCAAAAGGTTGAAGACCGTGAAATATCAAAAATGATCCACGTTTTCTAAATACACCTTGTGTTATTGTTAAAGACTTGGCGTTGATACCATTTTAATTTTGCTTAGATCCCCAAACTACATTTATTCTATCGACATAATTTGTGTTCAACCTTTATGGTTCCACTGTATGCGAAAAAGACTTCACTTATATGACAGTTATACGACAACGCTAGTTGCCACTAGTTTTACAATCTACGGAACAGGAAGACTAATGGGACTCTTGCTAACAAACAACAACACACCAGACAGATGTCACTGCTAGCGCTGCTAAATTGAATCGCTTTCAAATGAAGGTGAAGGGTCACACAGGATGGTGATTCAACTAGAATACCGCCACAGCTTTAACAACGCACAGTGATCACAATCACAGAAAGAAGACATTTCCATTTACCCTGTAAGGTGGTAAGGCGGACAGGCAGCGAGTAGAGAGGGGTTTGTCCACACCACAAAGGAGTGATGGTTGCTGCCGGAACGAAACAAAGAAGACAACAGCTGCAGTATCCGACATGAGAGACGCCATCTTTTACAGGGGTTAAACCCGAGTTTGGAGTAGTCCGATACGGTTTGATGCGATCGTTGAAGCGTATTGCCATATTCCCGTAGATCCTAGAAAGTTGACACTCATTCGTTTGGAATAGTTATTGTCGCAAGATGAAACTTGTGACATCAAATAGACCATACTGGTGAAATGCAGAAAATTCAAATAAATACTCCCAAGACTCAGGCACTGCAAGGAACTTCTTACAAATGCATGGTAAATCTTTGCATTTGCATAACTCATCAGATAAATCTGTGGTACTGCCGCTTTTGGATTGCTGAAGTGGTGGCCACATAAATGGACTAGGGTTCCACAATTAGATGTCAATTTACAGTTTTCTTGGGGGAAAGGGCAGATATATATTTGTGCGAGGCATTTATCTTGGGTAGATTATGCACCCAATGACAATGCAGCATCCCCAAAGGAAGGCCACTATTTGAAGTACCGTAAATTCCGGACTATAAGCCGCTACTTTTTCCCCAAACGTTCAACCCTGCGGCTTATTCAGTGATGCGGCCAATTTATGTCATTTTTCTAACGGCCACCAGCGGCACTCGAGTACTAAAGGTAAGATTTAGACCGCTGAAATATATGCGCCGAGGAAGACTACAACAAGTCAAGTCAGTTCAATTCATTTTTTATTTGTATAGCCCTAAATCACGAAGAGTCTCAAAGGGCTTCACAGACTTTTACACTATATTACACAGACTATTAACTTCTTGGCTTGATTAGCGGTGAGAAATCTTTCACTAAAACTGGCTGCATGCGAAAGGCAAGTTTTTCGCAAGTCTGCCAGTGGATCCCGACAGCGTGGGGCAGCATAAAAAAAATCCACCATCACCAACGGGTTACGAAAAGCCGCTCTGCTGCGTGACGGAGAGGAGGGCACACCAGCGACAGTGACAGCGCGAGTGAGGCTGCGTAAGCGTGGGACGTCTATATGACACTGTTTCTTTCCGACACTGAGGAAGACGAGTTTGATGGCTTCAGTTCTAAGGAGAAATATGAGGACGGATTACCGTGATTTTTACAAGTTACGGTATGTTTTTTTAACAGACCCAGTTTGCGAGCGTGTTGCTACCATTAACTGCGCGGATGAAAGTTATATTATTATTATTAAAGCTTTGAAAACTTTAATTTGTAAATATGTGTAACCATGTATAATATGTATTTGCAACTGTATATATTTTTGTAATCTATTTGTATTTATTTTGGACACTTATTCTGATATGTTTTGGACGGGCGAATTTAAAAGAAGGGGCGTAACAAACGCGGGCTGACGGGAAGTGGGGACCAGTAAAGGTGAGTGTTTGTGGACACGGCGGACAATAGTGGTTATTTATTTTTCCCACCCTTACCTTTGGAAATATACACTTTTTTCTTTGGATTACTTTCAACGGGACCCGGACTCTGCCGGTCTGCATCAAACCTTAAGTACCGCTATCATTTTCCGTTCATTTTGCCGGCTGTGATTTTTGGACTGTGTGCTTTAATGAAGAATATTCAGTTACAATCGCGGGACCTTAAGTCTGGGTTAATTTTGTGTTTGTGTTACATTTTTTTAATGTGGGCGCATGCGGCTTATATACAGGTGCGGCTTGTGTATGTACAAAAACGGTTGTCCTCTTAAAATGTGGTGGGTGCGGCTTATAATCAGGTGCGCTCTATAGTCCGGAATTTACGGTAATCTGATAAAGCAAAAATCACATTACTTCAGACTTGATGGAAAATTGTATTCTACCACTGACATCATATGTCAAAAAACCACAATGTGCAAACATTAAATAAAAAAAGTCAAAAGAAACCACGAGATGGTAAAATTGAGAGAATAAATAGGGAATGAATGAAAGTGGCAGTCTTTCAAATCCCCGCTCATGTCAGAAGAAAGCTTAAGAAACATCCTTCCACGACTGACAGTTTAAGAAGCTAAAGTCAACTTAGTTTTTCCCACGAGATGACAGTGGCTCTTGAAAGATTTCTAAGAATAGCTTTGCCGTCTAAGCTACGAATACTAAAGATTTTATTTTAGATTGTATAGTACCTAGCACCTAACAGAAGATTCAGTCAAGTCCACAAACACATGAGCAATTATATGATTTACTCAACCTGAATTTAAATGTCAGGTATACATTTACAGTAATCGTCAAAACACTGTCCTCAAGTAAACTACATAAGGTCTAAAACCCCCAAATAGATAAGATTCACTTAACAATGCTTCAGTCACATAAAGCAAGACATGAATGTTGCTTTTCAAAAAGCAAACACTTAATTAGACGTCAAGGACACATTTTGTCCAGATAAGTCCATTTGGTAAAATAGCAAACTGGCTGTTTGCACTTTGCAGGAAGTGTCTGAAGCAGCTGGGCGGGGAGAAAAAGAAAAAGAAGACACTTGCAGTATTTTTGATACATTTTCTGTTTTACTGCTCCATTCCAAACGGCAAACAGACCTTCAGGCAGATTACATTGCGAAATGACGCGTGTCAGTGCATATGGGCACATGTAGAGTATGAAAGCAAATTCATTAATTAAACTGTAATAATCGAATTGTGATGTAGCAAGAGAAAACTACTTATAGCTCTGTCAGGTCAAATTAACTATCACTTTTAATTTGCTGATGATAGTTAATTCGTAAAATATCACAATTTGGTCCTTGTGTCCTGATTTAGTTTGTTATGTCACAGCTTGACGCATCACAGAAAAAAAAAACCTTTCTGAACCACAAACAGTTAAGCGGTGGGGGAAAGGCCTTGCATGTGGGTGGTGTGGACAATCTCTCAACATGCACAAAAATGCTAAAATCCACCTGACGTATACTGCAGGAAAACAACCTAGAACCGGATACGTTCATAAATAAAAAGGGACACGGTCTTAAAAAATAGCACTCGTGGAGTTGCTTTCCATTTCTCCGAATAATTGCAAATGCAGGTTTTAACAACCACCAAAATGGCTGTATTTTGACAAAAGGCAGGAATATACAAAATTCTATGGTGCAGAACAGTGACATGGAGGTGAAAAGCAGTAAACCTGGAATATTACAGCACTGTGTTGTCCTTGTTAACTTAAGACCAAAATCACTTGAGCAGAATTTGACCAGGTTTCAAATTGAAACCAATTAAAAGATGTCCGACATTTTTTTTAGACCAGTACCCGTAATGCAGTGGTTAGCGCATTCGCCTAACGCGCAATAGGTCCCTAGTTCGATACCGGGTGGAAACATGTTGGGCTGGAGAGGGATGAGCACCCCCAGGCTGTACTTGCCCAAAAGACACCGCAGGAAATGGTGCCCCTACTACCCTCGTGGTTAAAGGATCCAACCAACCTAACTCTTGAGTATATCAATACCAATACCGATACAATCAGGATATAACCATTTCCAACCCTCGAAAGAGAATAGCTCATATTTTTAAATCCTCAGAAAATGGCAATTTTTGTTTTTTTCCCCAATTTGAATTCTTAATTATTAAAGAGCCACTAGTAGCTGTGCGCTACGATCGTGATAATCGATGCCTTAAAAAAGGCTGTGAGATGTACAATACTGATACCGGTACTCCATCCATCCATTATCTGCACCGCTTGTCCTCAGTAGGGTCGCGGGGGTGCTGGAGCCCATCACAGCCATCTTCGGGCAGTGGGCAGGGGACACCCTCAACTGGTCTCAGGGCACACAGGGACAGACAATTCACTCGCTCATTCACACCTAGGAACAATTCTGGCCGGCCAATTAACCTGACATGCATGTTTTTGGAATGTAGGAGGAAACCGGAGTGCCCTTAGGAAACCCACGCAAGCACAGGGAGAACATGCAAACTCCACACAGGAAGGTTGGTGGCTGGATTTGAACCCATGACCTCAGAACTTTGCTGCACACGCGCTAACCACTGCTCCGCCCGATACCAGTACTCACCCAGAGTAAAAATGTTAATACTGTATGCTAAATATGAATGTTGCTAAGGTGAAACAGCATTGACTTGAATTAAAATGTCAAACAGTCCAATTTTTTAGTATGCAATCAATACTGTGTTCCTAAAGAGAACACTCTGCAAGCCACTAGAAATTAGCATTACTTGGTAGGTTAGAGAGCCATAAAAGTGTGGAATTTAAACATCATTCTTGGGGCTAGCATAGTTAATAGCAAGCAATTCTAGCATTAACTGCAGATGACTTAAATAATGCAAGACCAGCAACAAAGTTTGGACTAAATCCCATTTCAAGATTAATATGTATTTAGCTATACAAACTAATTGAACCACAAGAGAAAATGAGATATCTAAACACCTTCCACAACAAATAGCTAACTTCATTTTAAAATTGGGACATAAAACATTGCAAATAATTAATCTTCTTGAACCCCTTCGCATGAGAGGGTTTAATTTATTCAGTAGATGTAAGATTCAAAGCGCAGATGATTACAAAAAAAATTGTTGCCAGCTGTCAGGTCGACAACATTTTGAAACACGGGTACTGCAGTTAGATGAATAGATCAAAGAACCTTGGTCGGTATTGAAGCAGGTTTCTCAAATCACATGAACCGTCTGTCAGCATAAAATATTCCACTGCGTGTAGCAGCACAATGACAGAAATCTCTCAGGAAAAAGCTGGAAAATCTTTCAAACATTTTTTTACAATACGCTACAATAGCAGAACAAAATTGTATCCAGAACCATAGCTTTGGGAAAAACCTCCTGCCTAGCAGCATGCTATTAAAGTAAAAGACAATAAAGGACTTGAAAAAGAGAACAGTACTGTATACCCTTACCACTGAGTACCCTATAATTTCGACCCCTAATATCAACTTACCCAAAAATGACAGCTTAAAATAGACATATTTCAAAATAACAGGCTGTCTCCAGAGAATGAGTGAGGTGGAGCTCCAGGGCTTGACATGCATGACTAGCCAGTGCCTTAATAAGACATGCAAACGCCCTCCAAAGCCACTTGTGTGCTCCTAAAGAGTCCTTAATGTGCTTTCATGCAGTATTCCGACACTGAAAGGCATATTAATTGCAATTTTCTTTCATTTAAAAAGGATGTCAAGTGACGTTTGATCTCCAGGCTATTAAATCTGGGTGGGGATGTAATCAGACTAGGAGTCCTCAGTGGTCAACTGTTTTGGCAAGCCGAAACAAGAAAATCGTGCAAAAACCAAAGGGTGGGCGGAATTGTGATGTTTTTAAAGCATTGAAACTGAGCAGATGGATTATAAAAGTACCAACATCAGTTAACTATGTCCCTCGTTTACCTTTTGGGAAAAACAATAGTGGAGTTAATAAAAATAAAAAGTCTTACTGGGCAGATTTTCTTAAAGATTGTAAAATGAAGCTCCTAAGTAGCTCCCAAGTGCAAATGTGAATATTGCATAAATCCACTTGAGAATTCCAATATAATTACCTAAGAAGTAGTCCCATTTGCCCTTAAAATATTTAAAGTCACGTTTTCGCTCCTTTAGTTCTGAGCCATTCTTAACAGAAGCATTAGCAAGAGCTAACAGAAGAAGGCAAAAAAGAGGATAGCAAAAGGTTGTGTGAAGAGGGACCTTTTGGTCTACCCTCCCCCCGTTCTAGAACAGTAGCGGATGACAATAGCTTCTAAAGCAGGGCAAGCCAGGCATCCTGACAAAGGAAGACTCCTCCCGAGCCGGCGACTTCTTGTTTCCAAATAAACAGCTACAGGGACACGGCAAAAGCCAACGAACGTGGTCTTGCCCAAAGCAGTGTCCCAGAAAAAAACCCAAATGCATGCTGGACGTGGCTAATCTCTTTAAAGGCTACGAGCTCCGGTCACATTTATCGGAAACAAACCTGATGCCCAAAGTGACTCCATCGAACGTTGACAAATTCAATTAATTCCCTAAAAGTATGCAAAACAAACAGATGTCCCCATATGGACATCGGTGTTGTGCAGATGCTGTCACTCACATGTAGGCAGGTGAAAGTGGTGAGGACCGGGACGTCTTAAGGACGGGAACCGGGAATTTCCAGCTGACGGGAGAACCGCTTTTCCATTTCAACGGCATGTTGTAGTCACCAGGATGGTGCTCGAGCGACACCGGCAGCAAAGAGCATTTCCGTGCGAAGCTCCAGGATGCAGTCTTCCATACCACTCCTGCCCGCACCGTTGGAGGGGGAGGGAGTGCGGGCCCCGGCCACAGAAATACACGGGCGGAGGCAGTGCGGGCTACAGGCTGGGTTGTGACATTAGCGGCAGCGCCGAGAAGCCAATGGATCGCATCCGCCGCGACTGCTCGCCTCCCTGCATAAGCCAGTGCCTAAGTGCTAGGTGGGGGAAGGAGCCCGCTCAGCCCAGCCTTCCCAGCTTTCATCCAGTGTAGCTAAGCAACAGTGCCACCTTGTTAACGCTGGTGTGATAACCGATTGCTCCCACAATGGCATTTTCTTCATTTCAGGAAAAAATGAGTTCTCCGTTGCTTCAGACTCCAGTTTACACATTATTATATATGTAATGTGACCCCATCTACCAAAATGAGTCACAGTGAGGCAAATTTGTACAAAATGAGCTGTAAAAAGGATACAATACTCAAAGCTTTATGACCAACTATTTCAAAGAAGATATGGCCATTTGCAGGTTTGGGTAGGGTTACTTTAACTGGATTACTTTCGATTACTCCAATACCATATATGCTAATAAAAGACAAAAGAAACTAAATATGAATAAAATGATGACTCACAACACGTGGTAAGCTTTCTCTCCTGGCTTTGATCTCTTTGATCTCCGGCAAAACGAACATCAAATGCGACAGAAACAAAATGAAAATAAATCCAAACATCATTTTTGCCAGTCCATGAGTTCCGTTACTCCCCAAGCCTGCACAAAGTTGAGTCATTTTATTCATAATTAGTATATTTTGTCTTTTATTAGCATATTTGGTATTGGAGTAATCGAAAGTAATCAAGTTAAAGTAACCCTACCCAACCATGGCCATTTGAATGACGGCCTTCCATTCACCTTTTTCTGATCAAAAACTAAAAAAAAACAAAAATCACCTTTCAAGTTCTCTTTGCTTTTTTTGGTGTGATATCATTCAGATGTTTTTACAGCTAAAAGGGATGGTTGAATTTTAACAGAGGCATTTTTACACATATAAAAGAGGAGAATTAGACCTGACCGAAAGACATTTAGCACGTATTTATTTAAATACACATTAAAAGAGCTTTCATTTAGTTTTTCTAAAATTGGAAATATTGAACTTTAAATCTCTTTTTGTTAGTTTCCCTATTTATGTAGATTATGAAACTCTGGGAAAGTGTATTCGAATGCCATATCGTTTAAAATAGCAGAAAATTAAAAAAAAAAAAAAAAAAAGTTTTTTTCATGATTTTCCAGTTTTTGGGCTGTAGCTAAAAATAGAACGTTACCATTTGCGACTCATTTCGGCAGAGCGGGTCACATAAATCCATGGCAGCTTGACCACTGACTAAAAAATACATTTTTTAATGTAATTTACAACAACAACAAAAAAAAAACTTCAAGTTCCCAAGAATAGCTTCTCGGCATTTTGGCTAAGATCAAGTGTAGTGTAGCATTCTTTTCAAAACAAACCAGCATAAGGATTCCCAACAATTGCAGTAAAAAAATAATTACAATGGAAACATGCAATTATTTTTAATGACCAGGGCAGTTACAAACTTTTACTATTCAATGTACACGTTAAACTAAAGATTTTACAATTTCAGTCCTTATAGCGTTCTACAGAACATAACTCTGAATCAAATTGTAGAAATTTAGCTTTTGGTGCAAACAAGGACCAACTGGTTATTTTCCCCAACTAAAAGTACAGCTGGTGTTTCCAACTACCTCTATCGGGCACATCGGTCAACTCCCCAAATTTTGTTCAAATATCAAAAAGGGGCAATTTTCTTCAGTTTTTTTTCCCAGTATGTTCACAAAATACTGACCCCAAAGATAGTTCTTAAAATAATGAATAGTAACACTTTTGAGTTTTCCCTTGCCCTCATGTTGGTTCCAGATCAGGGGATGGTGTAATAATAGTCTGAAAAAATAGTCTGTGTAATAACCCGTGAAGCCCTTTGAGACTCTTTGTGATTAAGGGCATCACAAATAAAAATGACTTGACTTGACATCAAGGCTGTTCTTTGGTCGGGTGATAAACTTACCAAACTATGACCCAATTGTTTTTGTTTTGACATTGATTCAACAAAAAAGCCATCTTTCTTCCATCATAGAGGAAAACTACGATATTTCCTGTTGGGAAACGTTTTTTTTAGAATATCAACAACTGTTAATTCAAAACTATTTATATAATTGATTAAAAGAAGTAGCCCATCAATTATTTGTCGGACGTTTAGACACTATTGAGTTGTGCAGTTTGACTTGGTGCCATTTTTTTAACAGAAAACACGATTGACCTAAATAAGCTTTTAAGAATTGATCAACCTAACATTAACATACCAGTGATACCCTCTGAGACAGTACATTTGCTAAGGGATGAAGTGAACATAGTGCACAACATTTTCTCTCTAGTAAATATTCAACTAACCAGTAAGTGACAAGGGAACATTTGGCAAGTGCCCATGGACATGGCATCACTGGACAACCCAGTCTATGTTTAGCGCAGAGCCATTGAAATACAAACAGTACTGTATTATGTAAAGAGGACAAAAAAAGAAAAACAATTATGTGAGGATGGCATTTTGTGAAGATTCTGAGAAAATGTTAGAGACGTAGCGTCACCTCTACATAATGCTTAGAATAAAAACAACCACTTGGGCAGCTTAATTTTACCCAAAACAAGGCTACTCTGATCTGAATATTTAATGACTCAATACGCTTTGGTGTTGTTGCTTTTTGGGGTTGTTTTTTTTCCGAAACATGCCATTGCTGTATAATAAAATGTTCAAATTTAGAGAGCTCAACACAGCACATCAGAGGTCCACAAATATTCCACTGTCGCCAGGTCAAGAAAAACGTTGCTGCCCCATCTGTCATCCCTTCACTGACTACAAGCTAAATATAGCCAGCTGTCATACTACAAAGCTCTGAACTTTTCACGTACGAGCCTCGAATGCCTATTTGAACCTCCGCGGCCCAAAAGGTTGCGCAACGAGTCAACACAAATCTACCATCTTTAGTTATTAATAATGGCTACAGATGTAATACAATGTCAAATGGTAGTTAAACTTGATGGTGTTAGAAATATTAAAAAAGGCAAAAGTTTTGAGCCTGAATTATAGTTGCGATCCCACTTGTAGTAGTTCAGATAAAAAACGATATTTGACACAGCTCTTAATATAAAAGTATAGTACTAAGACCAACCACAATCAAATATTTTTGAACAGATGCTACTTTGAGAGTGTCGATTCAAACTGATTATCATTACTGCTGTAGAGACAACTACTGTGGATGGAAATTTAATATTGCCATGTTTATCCTTTGTTTGTTTTTATCCCTTTTTATTTTCTTTGTTATTGTATGTGTTTGTCTTGCTGTCGGTCACCCCTCACGAGGGGTATGACCAAGGTAGATAGATAGATATCCTAGTCACCCGGACAGTATTTTGTTTCATCAAAAAGAAAACGTGCAATACTTCCGCAGCAATGTTTCCCAGAATACGGTTCTTAAGTGTAGCATCTTAACTCCTAATCGGGTATTACCCGATTAACACATCTGGTTTCAGATACAAGCTTATCTCCAGCAGGTATAAGACTTAGAGGCAGGCTACAGTTTCTGGCCGGATAATGACTTCACTATACATGCCACTTTCTTTGAATTGGCCTTTACCTATGATGTCAGTTTAACGCCGTCTTCGATTAGCAATAAACACTTGTTGCTAGGCAAGTTATAGCATGGCACGTTACCTGTCATGCAGTCCGATGGGCATCGTGTCCCCTCTGTGCATAGGGTGCTCCATACCCTTGCCAGGTTGCACCTTTCAAACCAAAACAATTGATTTCAACATGATAAATTAGTAGGCTTTCATTGTTGATTGACAGTCGCTTACTTATACAAGCCTTAAAACATACTTATATAAACCTTAAACATACATTCCACACAAAATATAGCACTGAAGCAACTTACGAACAAATTCAACTTACGAACAATCGTCCGCAACCGATCTCTTTAATAAGTAGTCCTCTTAAATGGATAATTTGAGGTATGTGTTTCAAAAACGTAATAACATGTTTACTTACATTGTCAAATACAGACGCTGCCCTACTTTTACGATCGTTCGTAAATTGCTTCAGTGCTATATTTTGTATGTTTAAAGGTTTATATAAGTATGTTTAAGGCCTGTATAGGTAACCTGTATTGTACCGAAAAATAAACGTTTCATAAAATAATATGCTCTGTAGGGATAGATAAAGTTAAGTTTAACTTAATTTAGGAAGATGAGCTTCAAGATCTAAACAAAGACCGAAAATTGCATTTTCTTTACATTTTAGATGAAAATCAATACTTCACTCATCTGGACAACCCAGGTGATCTCCTGCTGATACTACTTTATAAAATCTCTGGATGTAGGGTAATTGAAGCTAAAAATATCAAGGTGGAAATAACTCGACACAGCCTGTTAAGTGATATAATTACATTAGAATGGCGAAATGCAACGTATTGTCAACGCAAGATAAAAGACTGTTAAATGCGTGGCATGAGATAAGTCTGCAAAAGGAGTTAGCTAAAGAGTTCGTGAGCCGAGAAAATCCAAGTTTGACCGTAAATGCGTTAACGAATAGCTCCGAACGATACATTGTTACGCTAACTTTTAAAATGTTTTTGTCCGCATATGTGCAGGGAATTTGGCCACCAGTGAGCAGGCTAATGCTAACAGCATAGCTATGCTAACTCGTCAACGTTGCTCCTTAGTTTGCTCAATATACTGCAACATTAATTGACAGTAATATCTGTTATTTTTGAACAGTTTTCGATTATACTCAATATAATAACTTAAACGAGTTAAGGCAGAAGAATGTCAATGAGAGTGAGTTGCTCGCATAGTGAGTTGCTACGTTGCACTGCCTCGACCAATGAACATAGAGAGTGGTTGTCAACCTGTTGTTTGTATCATTTATGAGTTTTAGGGTTTGATTTCATTGTTTTAAAAGTGTTAAAAGGACTCTTGAAACTTGAAAATGATGAATGATTTCATACCTTCAACGACGAAGTACCGCTGACTGATGTCCTTGTTTTCCTTCCGAGCCCTCGAATCCACTTACAGCAAAGGGAGACGCCTATTTTTGTTTAAACCAATTGGATTTCTATATATTGGCCCAGCGTGACTATACTAACTTTTTATTGGTGGAAGACTATGGCAATCTTTTCTTATTGGCTCACGACGACCGTTGCTAAAACGGTGTTTCTCACGGGACGTTTTACTTCATCAGCAAAAATAACTCCCTTTTTTAGTTACGCTTCATATAGTTGGACAACACTTTGGCGGAGTTAAATAAGTTCGAAAAGACGCCTTTAGTCGAACAACAGCTGACCGCGCAAGACGAAATTATCCTTTTTTTTAATTTGAAAAACCCCTTTTGATTTTCAAAGTAAAATAATCATAAATGGTTCTGCTCGACACAGGAGCAGGACCCTAGGCCAAATTTGTTCAGGGCCCCCTATTACTTGTCAATTTACATACTGTTGCGCATTAATATCAAAATGTATACATATACCACAGCCATATCCCCCTAGTGGGAGGTGGCTAGAGTCATTTCTGACTCTTTTTGGGAGATTGATTCAGAGGAGGGGATTCCCAGCCCCCTCGCTCAACCCAACTGAGGTGTTGGGAGTCATTAGGTGAGCAAACCCCCCAATTCCAACCCCTAATGCTGAACGCCAAGCATGGAGGCAACGGGTACCAATGTTTAAGTCTTGGGTATGACTCAACCGAGGCTTGAACCACAACCTCCCAGTCTCGGGGCGGGCGCCATACCCCCATGGTCACCATGCTGGTTATATATATCAAAATGTACCTCTTACCAAATTGTTCGAATGAGTTATCTGACTCCATTAACCAAACACAACCTACATTCACCCAATAATTTATGCACGCTCGTTTCTTGACGGAAAAGATGAACAGGAAAGCCGACATTTTCACACGGGGGCAGATTTCATTTAATTAACAATTTAACTAAGTGTACTCCATCGAAAACGGCCGAATTAGTGTCGTTGGCGTCTGTGGGAAGCCTTTTCTCAAGTCCTTTAGCTCTCTCCTCGGCAGTAGCTCAGGAGGTAGAGCGATCGTTTTAGGATTAAGGGATCCCAGTTCGAATCCCGGCTTGTCCGTGTTACATGTCGAAGTGTCCTTGGGTAAGACATTGAACCCCCAATTACCCCCAATAAGCAGGTTAGCGCCTTACATGGCTGCACAGATCACGGCCGCTATTGGGAAATGTGAAGCACAATGTAAAGCGCTTTGGGAAGTCATTGACTTGAAAAGCGCTATATAAATGCAGATCATTTCATTTCATTTCATTTCTCCTATTGGCCCTCTTTTCCCCGCAAGATGGTGTGCCCGCTCCTCCCATAGGCGTGCCAATGAAGCCCCCTGGGCTTCATCTCGGAGAAGAGCGTCGTGACGTCTGGAACAACCACAACACCACCGAGCGTTTCTACGTCATCAGGGCCTTTCTGCGTCTGGATGTGCTGATTATCTTATCAGCCTTACGTCCCGTTCCCGCCGTTCCTTTAAACAGCATTTTCTACTAGGGTGCCCTGACATCGCACCACAGCCCAGCCAGTGAATATCTTTTGCATTAAATGCAATTTGTATTCGATCGTATAAAATCATCCATCCATCCATCCATCCATTGTCTTCCGCTTATCCGAGGTCGGGTCGCGGGGGCAGCAGCGTTAAAAGGGAAGCCCAGACGTCCCTATCCCCAGCCAACTCCTCCAGCTCATCCGACGGGACCCCGAGGCGTTCCCAAGCCAGCCGAGAGACATAGTCTCTCCAACGTGTCCTGGGTCGCCCCCGGGGCCTCCTGCCGGTGGGACATGCCCGGAACACCTCCCGAGGGAGGCGTCCAGGAGGCATCCTTATTAGATGCCCGAGCCACCTCAACTGGCTCCTCTCAACGCGGAGGATCAGTGGCTCTACACCGAGTCCCTCCCGGATGACTGAGCTTCTCACCTTATCTCTAAGGGAGAACCCAGCCACCCTGCGGAGGAAACTCATTTCGGCCACTTGTATCCGGGATCGTGTTCTTTCGGTCATGACCCAAAGTTCATGACCATAGGTGAGGGTAGGAACGTAGATCGACCGGTAGATCGAGAGCTTTGCCTTTCGGCTCAGCTCCCTCTTCACCATGACGGACCGGTACAGGGTCCGAATGACGGCAGACGCTGCACCGACCCGTCTGTCGATCTCCCGTTGCAGATGACGTGGTGCTGTTGGCTTCCTCAGGCCGTGATCTTCAGCTCTCGCTGGAGCGATTCGCAGCCGAGTGTGAAGCGGCCGGGATGAGGATCAGCACCTCCAAGTCCGAGGCCATGGTTCTCAGTCGGAAAAGGGTGGTATGCTCCCTCCGGGTCGGGGAGGAGGTCTTGCCCCAAGTGGAGGAGTTCAAGTATCTTGGGGTCTTGTTCACGTCTAAAATCATTTATAGTCAAATGTCTAAAATCCTTCAATACCTACTAGAACTCATTCCATGTTCTACTCCAGGGGTGGGCAACTATTTGGAGTCGGGGGCCGCATGTGACATGTTATAAAAAAAGTCCAATTCATTCATTTATTCATTTAAATAGGCACTATTCAGATGCGCATTTATAACTAGTCACGCTACCTCTCCGAAACAGAAGATGGCGTTAAAATCAACAGAAACTAGGGGAAAAACAAAGAAGAAGAAACACCATAGAGGCCTAGGCCCCGCCCTTTTGGTACCCGATGACATTTTTTTCATGTATTATTATTTTTGGGAAAAAATGGCTTGGTTTATTACGCTCCCCACGGCCTCTGAGAAACATGCTAGCTAATCATTACAAAGTTGCATTTTACTCCCTTTGTGCAAGATACTTTAACGACAGATAAGTAAATAATATCTCTAGTTGTGTCTAACTACTTGTTTAATATAGTCTTCCGCTCGGTAGCCATGTAGCGCTAGTTGAGCGCAGAGCAACCGAACGAAATGTCGTGACGTTGCCATCAAAAGTGCTTTGCGAACAAAGCCACAACGAGCCGTTTTCATTTCTATGTCATTCCTAATATCCGCGAGAGAGAAAAGCATACAGAGAGCGGTGTCATAACGTCGGACTTGGCGTGTTTCGGCTTCAGGCTGGAGTTGAAAGTGGCTAGCTAAAAGGAGAGTTTCCCGTTCCATGTTAGCATGGCGTCTGACACAAGTGACACGGAGGAATTCTACGATGCTGCGGAGGACGTTCATTTCAGCCCATCTCCTAAAGTGTAAGGAAGAAACATCAGTTTTGCTGTCTGTTTATTGCGATGCATTGAGCCATGTCAACAAAACGTCTTCCTATTAAGTCAAGTCATGTTTATTTGTGACGCCCCTAATCACAAAGAGTCTCCAAGGGCTATTTTTCAGACTATTATGACACCATCCCCTGATCCAAAACCTACATGAGGGCAAATAATACACAGATATTGTCAACATAAAATATAGCTGATTCATATGTTATAGAATAGAAGTGTGTTTTAAGCTTAGATTTAAACATTCCCACTGAGGTTGCAGATCGAATCTCAGGGGGAAGAGCATTCCACAGCACCGGGGCCCGAGTGGAGAACACTCTCAAGCCTTCAGATTTCTTCTTGGCTCTTGGGATCACTAGTAGACCACAGAGCGAAGTCTCCAGACCGGAACATAGGGGGAGATTCAATCTGAAAGATATGAGGGAGCAAGTCCATGCATGATTTTGTATTATACCAAGAGAACCTTGAAATCGCATTTTAAGCTAACAGGGAGCCAATGCAGGTGAGCTAAAATCGGGGTCATGTGATCAAACTTTCTTCTCTTGGTTAAAAGCCTGGTTGCAGCATTTTGTACCAGCTGAAGGCTCTTGATTTTGGACTTCGGGAGACCGGAGAGTAGTGCATTACAGTCATCCAAACCCATGAATTATAATCTCTGCATCTAACTGAGACGGCATTGGACGAATTTTAGCAATGTTGCGAAGATGGAAAAAAGCTGTTCTAGTAATATTCCTAACGTGTGTTTGAAAGGACAGATCGGGGTCAAATATGACATCTGAATTTTTGACTGAGTCACTCTGGGTGATCTTACATTTGTCAATGTTCAGAGCCGTTTTTGAGAACAAGTCACGGCATTTAGATGGACCAATAACTAACATTTTGGTCTTCTCAGAGTTAAGGCGCAATAGGTTGAGTGACATCCATTCTTTTATCTCAGTGAGGCAGGCCTCCAAATTTCCACAGTTTAGCGTGGCAGATTCCTCCATCGGAAGATATAGTTGAGTGTCATCTGCGTAGCAATGAAAACTGATATTATACTTGAGAATAATTTCTCCTCATGGAAGCATGTAAATGCTGCAAAGAAGGGGGCCAAGTACCGAACACTGCAGAACACCACAGGTAGCACTAAACAAGTTAATGTAAAATGCTTAATACTTTTGAAAGTGAATATAAATCACGCTGCTAGTTAGTTATGACGTTAAACAGGGAAATCTGTGTGGTAACGAGACATCTGAATGTTATTTTTTATTAACTGAGTTTTTGTGCCTTTTCAGGTCTCCTGCCAAATTTGTCATTCCTTCCCCTAAGGTATGTGTTTTTATTAGTATTGAAATTGACCTATGACAAAATCCCGTCCCTATTTTACTAACACTGGCAAACATTCAACTTTCTGTTATAGGGGTTCCCAAATTCCAAAACATGAGAAAATAGTACATGCTCTTTGCATGATATCCATATATGTGTTATTGGTATATACAAATTATTGTCAGAGTTAATGCATTTTTAAAGAGTGTCTGACTCGTCTTTGACTTTATTCAAAAAGGGTTTAAGTGTTTTAAGCCAAGTTTTGGTAGTTTTTGGGGAGAATGGCTAGGCGTTGTGTCACAGGTGGGTGCAGCAATGGTACAACAAATCGTGAGCAGCCAAAATGGCACAAACAGGCAAAAATAACGCACACAGAGTTAACATGGGCTAAACCAGCCAGACAGGGCAAGAGAGGCGTCTGCTATAGAGGACAAACCAGGACCGATGGGTGGAAAACATGGGAGACTGGCTGACCCAAAACATGCGGTAAGCAGCCAGAATAACCCTGGCAGAAAGAAACACGAACCCAGCTGAGAGAAAAAACCTTAAGCAAGACAGGCTGGCCAGCTAGCCGACTGCTAACGGGGATAACTTAGACCAAACAAATCTGGAAGCCTTTGGCAGCCGTCACACTAACGAGGAGCTACCCGGACAATATTATATTAATTGCGAGACAAGCAGCAAAAACACGAGAGGAAAAGTCACAATCGTGTACCTAAAATATGACGAAAGCAAAAAAGGAATGCACGCTGTACACGACGGCAGGTAAATTTACCCAGGTGTAGTAGGGTAAGTTCCAATTTACTTTAAGATGAGATGAGCGCTGTGCATTCGCCGATTACTACAGCTTGTTGGAGTCATCCGGGGACGTCATGATTATTTTTGGGTTACGAAGGAGTTCTGAAATACAATAAAACCTCTGAAGTCATATGAGCCAAATTTCTTACTGGTGGTTGGTAATCGATTGAGACCACTAAAGTTAAAGGAAAATTAATCGCATATCTGCTCGACAGATTTGTTTTGATTCCATTAGATTTTCCACAAACATCTTTGTTTATAGTTTTCACTTCATGAGCCTCATGTAAGTACTAAATTGAATCCTAAATCATTTTATTTTCAGAATGGTCAAAGTTACAGTTAGGAAAATAAACCATTACTAAAGTGTAACCTTTGATTTTTTTGTTTAATGATCTCAAGACTCATTTTTAGTTTCCTTTCGAGTAATATTTTATGGCAACCACGAGGATCAACCGTATATGTTTGTCTTTTTATCAGAAATATAAAAAGGTTGTTCAACAAAGCACATGCATAAAAGTTATTAACTTCTGACATTCTAACAGAGCAAGGAATTTATTCATTTGAACATTGACTGTGAAAATGTCCATTTTATTTTTTAAATTTCGCAAATATACTTTTTCATCCATGAACAGCTTTCTCATAGATCAGATGAAGATGAGCGCTGTGGGAAGGCTTCCTCTGAGACTGCGCAAGATGATTCCATACATGTGAGTGTTTTTTTTTAATTTCCAGCAACAAAAACATTATACTACGCTTTACAGATGGTCTGACACATTGTTTGACTTTATTGTGCATTTTGGTGTAAGAATTGTTTAGACCTCACTTGCCTATTTTTGTGCTGAACAATTCCAAATCAAATTTGATTCAATTCATGATCTTTGTAGTTGTTCCATGCTATATTCCATAGGTGAAGCTTTACTTAAAAGATACACATTATACCCACTGCATGATAGATTTAGCTGCATTTTTCCTCTCTGTCACCTAGATCATTGACAGTATTATTGAGGAAAGCCAAAAAGAAAACGGCAGCGTCTCTGATGTTTTGGAGCAACTCCACGTTGATGTGACTGCGGAACCGGAGTCAAAAGACGAGAAAATCACGTCAGAAGTGCCCGCTCAGGCATCAGTTCCATCTGATGAGTTGTCGCCCATTGAGAGGCCTGCGGAGGTTCCGGAATGTTCTGCAGCAAACGGAGTGTGTTCCCTCCCCGCACCGAATCCCTTAGACCTCCAAGGACCTTCTTTGGGAACCCAGGAAGGTGTTCCACCACCGGACATCACCAGCACAATAGGACAAAGCTACCCGGATGGGGCCGCAGCAGGGGAACAGGAACCTGGAACCGCTGACATCTTGGAGCAGGTTGCGTATGCGGACAGGCCAATTGACTCTATGGACACATCTGGGCCCACTAAACCACCAAGACAGTTCACAACAGAACCAGACATTGTAGCCAGCACCAAGAAGCAACCACCGTCAAGACCGCGACCTCCCAGCGCAGCCCCTCCGCCCAGACCGCCTCCACCGGCCTTGCAACGTCTCCCTTCCAAGAAATCTCAGGAGTGTGTCAGGCCCACTGGGCTTGAAGGTAAAACAACCAGCATGCACTTCAGTTGAGTGGAACAACACCTTTGTGTCAAAACAGTAACATGTCATCAAAAGAATATTGCAACTTTTTTGAAGGATGTTCATGAGCTATCCATTCAAACAATTAGTGAGACGCAGTGGAAAAAATCCTTAAAGGGGACCAGGGTTGCTGAATAATAGCGTTATGTAAGATGTGTCTAAATACCTGAGTGTGTTTCATTGCAAGCTTTAGGTAACTCAATGATCCCAGTCATGTTGACTTTTTACTGACTTTTGCCAAGTAAAAACTGTCAATGAATAACTTGCCTGGAGCATTTTAGGTTAATCATAGATGGACAGCCTTGTCTGATGGCAACTAGGAACAGTTAACCAAACAAGTCAATCAAGTTTTAACTTTTGCTGTGTCGCTTTTACAATACTTTAAAATAAGGCTGGGTATTGTCCTAATTTCTGGTACTTCCATTCCTTAACTTTTAAGGAAATATATTTTTACCCCCAAAATCAATATTTTGGGGCACCTTTGGCCTTTTCGGAATGTCTGTATTCCTTTAAATTTGCATTTATAATTGTTTGCAGAATGCATATGTTTCACAAATGCTTGCACCACTAACCAGAGAATATTATCTGTCCAGTCGGCAGCGAACCTCTGGAACCATCTGGTCTGGTTTCTCCTACTAGCACAGTGAGGAGCTTAACGAGAGAGTTGCAGCACTCCTTGGATTTAGCCAGTGCCACTTGCGGGGACAAAGTGGTCACGGCACAGGTCGGCGACGTTTTCCTTGCTTAACATCCGGTCGTCCTCCTTTATGATAGTTTTTGTTTGCTTTTAGGAAAACGAGGGTGACGAGGCCTCTTCCCAGGGCGAAGGACATGTTCCAGGCCCTCAGCGTCCACGTTCCAACTCTGGCAGAGAACTCACTGACGAGGTAGGCCTCTTTTTTTTTCCTATTGAGTTCATCTAGACGCCATGTTTCAGCACACCCCTTAAACCAGTATTCAACTAAAATTTCAAACAGGAAATCCTAGCCAGTGTGATGATCAAGAATCTGGACACAGGGGAAGAGATTCCACTCATTCAGGCAGAGGAGAAACTTCTTGCTGGGATTAACCCCATCACATTGCACATTATGAGGAGGACCAAAGAATATATCACGTGAGTGGATTATCATTTCGTATACATTTGTAATACTCATCAGATAAGACTCGAGGACAAATACAACTTCCTAAATCAAACTGTTAAACTGGAATACAAGGGGCAACGTATCGTAAAGGGAAGTGTTCCTTTTTTTCCTTTTAGGAATGACGAAGCACAGTCGGATGATGACGACAAGTCACAGGCGCCGCTGGCAGACACGGATGGGGGGAAACTCAAGCAGAAAACGTAAGGCTGCGCTATTATTGCATCGCTCCTTCCGCCATGTTTGCACTCCTACCAAGTTCTTTGCAATGTGTCTTTATTTCCAGGACACAGTTTAAGAAATTCCTCGGCAAGTCTGTGAAGAAGGCCAAGCATCTTGCTGAGGAATATGGAGAAAAGGCTGTTAACAAAGTGAAAAGTGTTCGCGATGAAGGTAAAGGGCGGGAGAAAAGCAGCTAGTGGGTATGGCTTGCTTAGTGTTCTTCTACCAGTGTATCTAGTGATAAATTGCCCAATTTTATCTTTTCAAAAAGGCATGCCGTTGTTCAATATCTTTGCTTTCTTCCAGTGATCAACTAGTAACTGCAACCTTGTGGCAGCAGTTTGCTATTTTTTTCCTTATTTACTAAATATGCAGGGAAATATACTTTTATTGGTACAGCTGTTGAAGATGAAACTTAAAAAGCACAATGATACATAAAATTCATTAAAAGGCTTGCACATCATTTTGCTGATTACAATTAGTATTTACTTAGTTAGAACATAATAAAAAAAATCCACTGACTGATCATTTTTTTTCCTTTTTAAGTATTTTTGCCTCTTTTTATAGGAAAACCACATAAAATGACAGGGTAGCGGATTAAAAATATTGTAAAACAAGTACAGAATACCGTGTTTTACCCACAAATGATAGGGAAACTGTATAATGTCAATATAAGAAAACATAATAGTTTAAGTTTCATAACAAAACATGAAATTTGTGCCGGGATTATTTTTTTAAACATTTTTGACTCAAGATTTTGAAATGATAAAATTGGTGCCTTGGCTCGAAAAAGGTTGAGATACACGGTGCCGGGCCAATCACTATTACTTAGTTAATATGTTTGGTAAATAACCTGTTGTAAAACATTAGTCATTTTGCCACTCCTGAAAAAGCTTTCCTAAAATTATTCAATTTCATTTATTCAATTTCATTTCCTACTTGCAGTCCCACGAACAAAAATTCTTAGCCCAGGCAGGGGACTTCAATATAATGGACCCTATAGACCAGAGGTAGGGAACTTATGGCTCGGGAGCCATATATGGCTCTTTTCATGAGTACATATGGCTCCGAAATAAAATGTAACTATTGCACATCTCTCTGTGGCGTTCCAAAGTCAAGTGATTTCATCCCGATTTTGGTTCATATAAAGCCGAAGCAACTTCATGCAGGAGTTCGATAAGAAACCATTTAAACTGATAAATAAAAACACTGGCAAAGAACTTTGATTGGGTGAGCAATACGGGTGGGCGGATCCCTGCACACAGCGCAAGGCACTTCCTTCTCTCTCTCTCTCTCTCTCTCTCTCGCTCAGTGCAGTCTACACCCAAAGTGAATATGACGATATGCTTATCGTTTGCAGTCATTTGTGACATTTTTACAAAAGAACTTTGCATGCGCATAGTTTTGAAACCGTTATTAAGGACAAATTTCATGGAAAAAAATGTCCTCAACACTCTTAACTGAAGGTGGAAGACAAATTGTAAATGGCATATTGACATTGATTTGGGACACAGGATTTGGCATTATGATAATTTCATACATTTGATGAAATCATCAAATGACACACAGTGAAATGTGCTGAAGAATTAGCTTTTGTCTAGAGAGCGTGTTTGTTAGGTTTTTCAATTTTGTCTGAAAATATATGATGTGGCTCTCTCATTTTTTTTTGAAAACATGTTTTTCTTTTATGGCTCTTTGGGTCAAAAAGGTTCCTGACCCCTGCTATAGACTTTCTCTCCTTGGTCAGCATCACATTAAAGTTCATATTGTTCGGATTCAGTTCGATTTTTTTCAGTTGTTGCTTAAAGCGAGCCTTTTTTGTTAGTTTTTCACACAGACCCAGACGACCCCTCGTCCAGCGACGACGAAGGGATGCCCTATACCAGACCCGCCAAATTCAAGGCAGCCCACAGCTTTAAGGGTCCCTTTGACTTTGACCAAATCAAGGTGGTGCAGGATTTGAGCGGCGAGCACATGGTAGGAGACATTTCTCCTCCCCCCTTCCTGCGTCGGACAGGAAACCCACGTAATCTTTGTTTTTTGTTCCCAGGGCGCCGTGTGGACAATGAAGTTCTCCCACTGCGGTCGGCTGCTGGCCTCCGCCGGCCAAGACAACGTTGTCCGCATCTGGGTCCTAAAATCCGCCTTTGACTATTTCAACAATATGAGGCTGAAATACAACACGGAAGGTAGCTTCGGCAATCTGGACGAGATTCAAATGACAAACCTTTGACGCGCAATCGCTCCCCCAGGTCGCGTGTCGCCTTCTCCGTCTCAGGAAAGCTTGTGTTCTTCTAAATCGGACACGGATCCTTGGGTGAGCGAATCCCGGGTCCGGTCGGGAGAAGCGGAGGTAAAAATGTCTGATCGTCCTTGTGCCTCAGGCGAGCTGTGCTCCAGAAGACCCCGACACAGAAGACCGGAACGCCCCTTTCCGCCAGGTCCCTTTCTGCAAGTACAAAGGCCACACTGCAGATCTTCTGGATCTTTCCTGGTCTAAGGTAAGCATCTTCTCAGTTTTATTATTATTATTATTTTCCAGACCATAAGCGCACCCAAAAACCCCAAATTGGCCAGAAATTTGAACTTGTGCCTTATATTCAGGTGCACCTTAAATGAGTTCCCATATTTGTGCAATTATTGATCGGTCGATAAATTTAATCGCTGACCACAATCGCACGAACCGGGTAGCAATGATATGAGCACTGAATCCTTACCCACCCGGCCGCTAGGGACATGGATGGTTGTTCACGATTACATAACATTGAATAGAATAGGAATCGGACCTGGATCGCAGCGAGAGGAGTGCCTCATCCATTAGACCACTAGAGATTCAGACGACACATGATGAGGCAGCAGGTCATATCATTACACTATGTTTAGTATCAGATGTGTTAAACTAGAGAGAATGTTGTTTCATTCTGTCTCAGGTTAAAGTAAGCACTGTAAGTGACAAACGTTTTGAATAGGTGCAGCCATTTGTTTATTTTTACATTTCAGGATGACAATTTACTTCCCACAATGCTGTTTTCTTCATTCAGTTCAGAACGACCGAATAACTTCCCACAATTCCCTTATCGTCATTCAGATCAGTATCTTGTGCGCTTCGTGAAAACTGCGAGTCAGCTGTACTTCGTACAAGTTTCATGTCTGACATTATTGTGGCCTGGTTCAATAATAAACTCATCAATTTGGTGCTGTGACTAAAAAGAGTGGAATGATGAGGGAAGACCCATTGCCTCTTCATGTGTCATCTGTATCCCTAGTGGTGAGGTGCAATGGTTCCCAAACTTTTGCAGGCTGGCGGCCCCTTGGCTCCCCAGTGTATTACTAGCATTTATTACTCTTATTCTAACATTTCACTTATTAACTTGCATAAATTAAAAAGTGTTACCTCCAATCGATAATGCAGTTTTGGAGTTGGGCACTATTAGACATTTAAAGCTCGAGTCACAGCATTGGTTATTTCTTTGTGCCTTTGCAAACTTTTTTCGTACGCTGTGAAGATCGCAAATGCCGCTTTGATGGAGGTTTGTTTACCTTTCAGTCCACTTGTAGATGCACCTTCTTTGTCTTTTACTTGTAATCCTTTTTACATGGCGTGATCATTTTTAAGGTGCTGGTACAAATGACTTGTCTCTGGACCTAGCGACCACGCAAAAGCAAATTCTGCAACGGGCATTTTCTTCTGTTCCACGTCTGCTTCGTCAAAACCAAAATAGGTCCAAACAAGTGATGTACCACGCTTCTTCAGTGCAAGCTTTGTTTCCTTCTCGTTCGTTGACTCTGGGACTATGTTTACGGAGTCTGCCATGACAGTCAATGAGCTCACACGGTGGCATAGTGTGGTGCTTGCAAAACTTGAATCGCGTTTATTGGCTTGTGCTATTATTAAAACCTGCCTCTAATTGGTCGGTGCTTTTAAAACTCGAACAGTAACAATTGTAGTTGGCCAAAACTCCATCACTCACTACAAAACTTAGAAAAAAATGCAGTGCTTTGCGGGTTTCACAACTGCGCGACGTTCAAACTTCTGACTTCGACTTCGGACTGCCGCCCCCAGGGGGGGCGGTACTGCCCACTTTGGGAACCACTGGTCTCATGGATAAGATTTTGCTCACCTCACGACACCCGTTGTATACAATGTTATGCAATCGTGATCAGTCATATATTCCGACTGATCAATCAATGCGGAAATTCGGCCTTTACTGTCATGAGCTTTTTAGCCCGGTGTGCTTTACATCTGGAAAAAAATGTCACAAAGTACTATTTTCGGAGGGTGTGCTTTCTAATCTTAGAGTGCGGCAATTACGGTATTATGTTTTGGCCTCATTTTCCATGTCTCCATGGGCAGAACTTCTTTCTCCTTTCGTCATCCATGGACAAGACGGTGAGACTGTGGCACATATCCAGAAGGGAGTGTCTCTGCTGCTTCCAGCACATCGATTTCGTCACGGCCATCACGTTCCATCCCAGGGTAACTCGTGAACATCTCTCAATAATCACACGACTGCTTGATTTGTAACTTTTTTTCATTTCCTCTCAGGACGACAGATACTTTTTAAGCGGCTCTCTGGACGGAAAGCTTAGATTGTGGAACATTCCCGACAAGAAGGTGGCGCTGTGGAACGAGGTGGACGGCCAAACGCGCCTCATCACCGCCGCCAACTTCTGTCAAAACGGGAAATACGCCGTCATCGGCACCTACGACGGAAGATGCATTTTCTACGACACGGAGGTACTTTGGAGTTTTTTTTTCACTTTTGTTTCAAAGGTTAGTTTGTGTCGAGCGGACGCGGTCACTTGTCGACAAGTTCCGAGCCGGGAGAGGAAAACAATCTCTGTTCTGTTAAAGGTGGCTGCGAGGTTGGAGGATTTCCATTCGGTTCGGATTATAAAATGTTCTGCGTCGAAGAAAAGGTCTTTTGTGTTTGCTCCCTAAACCGTGTCGGTGCCTTTCGAGAGAAACGCTGTGTCGTCGTTGTCATGGAAACGGCAAATCGAACGATGTGCATTTTTTGTCCAGATACTTGACTCAAATCTGCGCTCAACTGACATACTTTGCACCGGGTGTCATCCGTATTTGCACTGCAAATAACCAGTTTTATCATTAATTGCTGCTACCACAGTTGCTGCCTAGTAGGTTTTTATATTGTGACAAATTGAGATATATTTTTCTTAATATATTGGTAATTGCAAATGTAAATGGTCTGCATTTCTATTGCGCTTTACAAGTCAAAGAAGACCCCCCCAAAGCGCTTTACAATGTGCTTCACACGTTTCCCTTTTACACACTAACTAACTGATAGCAGCGTCAGCCTTGCAAAGCTATCGGGGGCATTAGAGATTCAGTGTCTTGCCCAAGGACAATTCGACATATAACACGGAGGAGCCGGGAATCGAACCTGCGAGCTCTTGATCCCGAGACGAGCGCTTTACCTCCTGAGCCAATGCCGTCAAACATGGTGTTGGCAGCGTCATGCTCTGGTAGTGCTATTCTTCTGCACTACTTTTAAATTCTATGTTACTTTTAAACTCTGTTTATGTGCACGATATGGGGCAGCTTTGAATTTCACGACACTTGTGTCATGACAATAAAGTCCTTCTATTCTATTTTGGTGTTTTTGCATTCACCAGCGGCTGAAGTATCATACGCAAATCCACGTACGGTCCACCCGAGGCAGGAACAAAGTCGGGCGAAAAATCACCGGTATTGAACCTTTACCTGGAGAGAATAAGGTGAGTAAATACTTTTGTGACTACATTACTTTGAAATCAACTTTCCCCTTCATGAAATCCTGTTTTTTGGTCTCGTCTTCCTTTATAGATTTTGGTGACTTCCAACGATTCCCGCATCCGCCTTTACGACCTGAGGGATTTGTCTCTCTCCATGAAGTACAAGGGATACGTCAACAGCAGCAGTCAGATTAAGGCCAGTTTCAGGTGAGTCCGGAAATCGGTGTTTAGATCTGCAAAAATTTGGTGTGCAATTATATCAACTCCCTCTAGGTGAGGCTCATGTTGTATCTCAGTGTTCCTGCGGATCTTTGAAAAGTCTTAAAAGGCATTGAATTCATGATTCTAAAAATAAGGCCTTAATTAGCATGAAAATCTCAAATCATTTTGCAAAAGTCTTAAAACATGTGATGGCGTTAATAAGATGAACATGTTGAACTCAAAAAGCTTTAGTAACATTTATCAATTGTTGTTTTTTCCTAATAATTCTCCGTTTTACTTTGGTGGAACTATCAAAACGGCTATGCGGTTTCAGTCGGGCCTCTCGAAGCAGACGTCTTCGATTTTGTCGCAATACACAACTCCCGAGACGTGGACTTTGGACCATGGGAAAGTCTAAACTGAATGAGGAGTGGCTGTCTAAGAAACTTTTTTTGGCCATGGCTAAAAGCTGTGCCAGGTCATGTGTACGAGGCACCATGTAGTGCAGAGGTGTCAAACTCCGTTTCACCGCGGGCCAAATCAGAGTTATGCAATTATTTTCAATTATTTTTGCTCATGCCCCCATTTTGGCTTCGGAAGGCAAAAATCCTCTCGTGCTTATATTTTATGCTCAATGCACTATTGTGGAGGCTGAATATAAACAAAACACTTAGCCACTGAGAATGCTGCTGCCCCCTACTGTAGTGGGTGTGCAATTGCACTTGATTCTGGGAAAGTCAAAACAACAACAACAAAAAGTTCCCCAAAGTCAAACATGCCCACGCCCCCCTCGACAGGCATCATTTATTTCTCAATTTAAATATTTGACATTGATGTAAAAATACTGCCATGTAGCGACGCTGAGTCGTCACATGGATATGGTAGGCGACAGGCATTGTGGGAAAGCACTCTGGACTCATTAATTATAAGATGCATTTTAAGCTCTCGTGGGCCACATAAAAGGATATGGCGGGCCACATTTGGCCCTCGGGCCATGAGTTTGACACATGTCATGTAGTGTGTGCAAGACATTTTTTGTTTGTTTGTTTCAATTGTGATTTTTTTTTTGTCGACTTGGTCTTAAAAAGTCTTGAATTTAACTTGTCTTAAACTGTAGAACTTTTTACTATGCTAAATTCTCAGTGTTTTGTAAAAATTCCAAATTTACGTGAGAAATCGTTATTGGTCTTCTTTTTATATAGTTGAAGTTTTTAGACCACTAGATGGCACTAAATAACAATCACTGTCCCTTTATGGAACAAATATATGGTAAAAAAGAGACTAGGATGGAACTGATAGATCGTTTCTTCCTCATGCCATGAGGCTCTTTATCTCCACCCGGGGGAGTCAAAGCCCACACAAAACCCCACCCCCACATTTGCATATGACCCTATTTTTATGACGGTGTGTATTTTCCATAGCACTATTTAAATACTCTATAGCAAAACGTTATATTGGGTATTTTTGCATTCTGTGTCTTTATTTTATTTTTCAACACAAGAATACTGCTGTGGAAGAGTGAATTTCCCTGCGGGGATGAATAAAGTATCTACCCATCTATCTATCTATCTATCTAGCTATCTATCTATCTAGCCAGCTAGCTAGCTATCTATCTATCTTGCCAGCCAGCTAGCTAGCTACCTATCTTGCCAGCTACCTATCTATCTATGTAATTGCAATTGGTGCAGTAGTATTTGGCATAGTCAAATAGTTCCTGCATGAACCTCTCTCACTTTTAGGAGGAATTCACTGTTTTGAAGTCAAAAAGAAAAACCTACGAGAATAGTATAGATCCGAGGAGAAAATGTTTGAAGTTGGGTAGATATTAGGATATAAATAAACGCAAAAAAAGCGGGAGGGAAACAAATCTTTGCCGTATATGTTGATGAAGCAGACTTTAAAGGAAATGGCTGCTTCAGTAGATTTCTTTGGATGTGGTCTTGAGAAGGTCTCGAAAAGTCTTGAATCCCGATGGCCGGTCCAGTCCAAAACGTGACACCGACTTTCTCCCCCGCAGCCACGACTACTCTTTCATCGTCAGCGGTTCGGAGGACAAATACGTGTACATCTGGAGCACGTACCATGACCTCAGCAAATTCACGTCGGTGCGACGTGACCGCAACGACTTCTGGGAAGGGATTAAAGGTAAGGCGGCGTCGGCGCCCCCCGGCTTTTCCGGCGTGTAACGCGTCCGTCCCGGCAGCGCACAACGCCGTGGTCACCTCGGCCGTTTTCGCGCCTCACCCCGGTCTCATCGTGCCGCAAGAGAGCGAGGCGGAGAAAGCCGACGCCGATCGCAAAAGCCTGGATTCCGACGAGTCTGAAACCATTCCTTCAGGTATGGTGTGTTAAACTGCGGCGTGCGGTCAGGGGAGGAAACCTAGATGAAATGCTTATATTTGTTCCATTTCTCCTTGTTGATGAATACAATGAGGATGTCATGTATGACTGTGCGGTGAGGCATGCAATTCTCTTGCCTCATGACCAATGTTCCCTCTAAGCTGTGTGTGTGCGCAATTGCGCACTGCCCTGAGCTTTTCTGCGCACAAGAAAATCTAGCCAGCTCAAAATTGCTAATTAAGAAGCGAATTAAGTCAAAGTTACAGTGCATGAAGGTAAAAATACAAGGGTTCTAAATGCGGTATTTTGAAGTCAATGTTGAAGTAGAATGAAGTTGAGTAAAGTTAGTAGTTTGTTGAGAATCGGCTTCTTCGGCTCGGCTCACTAAAAGGAACCGGCTCTTTCGGGTCCCGAACGGCTCTTCAGCTTGTTTTTGCTTCTTTAATCCCTACACGACCAAATATTATGTCAAATTGTGCACAAAATAACTTAGGGGGGGGGAATAGAACAAAAAAGAAAAAAAATACCAAATTGATAAAGTAGTGAAAAGCTGAGAAAAAAAACGAAACTAAAGGAGAGAAAAAGAGAAAAAAAGAGCAGCCATGGAACAGGATTCTGAATTTTAGTCGCACTCCTTGTATATGTTCTCGCCGATGTCATTAAATTTGACCGAGAGCGCTAGTCGATTACAACGAGTGTTTTGATCATGGCACAATGTGTTACTTTTTCAGGCGGTTACTCTCGCCGTTGACTGGCATTTCATTGACTTTCTTCACTTTGACATTCAGAGCGCTGGGCAGAAATCATATCACGTCTTCACCCACAGCCAAGTCAAGTCACATTTATTTTTGACGCCCTAAATCACAATAATATCTCAAAGGACTGCACAGGATTACAATGACCTGATCTTAAACTAACATGTTGAGCAAGGAAAAACTCAATACCTGAGAACCATTTAGATTCTCCTGGTCCGCACCAGTTCTAAGCCACGCTATTTTTTTCTTCGATTGCTCTGAGAACCGAATAAGACGCATGTTGATTTGTCAATCTGACCGCACGTCACTGGGATTGTTTAACGCAACAATCTGTTTTTTTTCGCTAATACGAATTGTGTCGCAGGCGCCCTCAAGACGGATCACACCGAGGTTCTACTCTCCGCGGACTTCACCGGGGCCATCAAGGTTTTCATTAACGTGAAGAAATACTGAGCTCCGTGAGCCTTCCGTCTTTTTTTGCGTTTCTGCGCTTTGAGTTAAGAACGCTGCTACCACCTTCCTCTCACTCGGGCCAGACACTTCCTGCCAACTCAATCTGACATTTCGATGTGATTTGTAAACGTGCCTAAAAGAATTCAGTCGCTGTTTTTTTTTCTTGAAAGAATGCTTCAACATCTTGTACAAACAGGAAATTGACACTGAAGATCAAAATGAGAGGACTTATAAAAAAACGATCTTCGCTGTTCCACGGTTAAATGACATTTTATTGTGTCTACTTCACGTCACTCCGACATTTCTCACAAAACGACGACACGGCATTTCGCAAAAAAACTATATATTTCTCAGAAAAGGCACTAAAATGAGAGAAGAATTTGGCATGGGAAAATAAAATCAGTCAGTTCAGGATAGCACTGGTCCCTGACTGCTCTGATGTGATTTTGGCCCATTCTTCTTCCAGCCTCCTTCACAGTTTGCTGATTGTAGTGGCTTTCTTGACCACAACTTTGTCACCAAGGATGTTCCAGAGGTTCTCTATTGAGTGAAGATCAGGATTCTGGCCAGGGCATGCCATTCAATGTTTTCACCATCAAGGAAATGTTCTACCCATTTTCCTGTGTGACATGGAGCATTGTCCTGCATGAAGACTGCAGGCAAGTAAGGAACCAAGAAGCTTTAAATACACATTTGCATTCACTCAGTTGTCTAGGTGTACAGGAGGCCCCAAACTATGACACTTTCTCCTCCACCTTTCACTGACCTTTTTACAACCTTAGGGTTTTAGTCTTTCCAATTGGTTTTCATGACTGAAGTGAACTCTGGGCTGATTCTCCTGTCTATACAACATGCTCCTCAGCGAAGCTTTTTTGTAGAAATTCCGAATTAGTGTTGTGAAAAAGTGTTGTCGTAGATTGGTATAAGACACAACGAAATGTCCCTTAACTGTCCAGCAGTGAAGATTTTCAGAACGATTCCGAATTTGTATGAGTTTTCTGATTTTCAGTGTATACGGTTTTGTTTTTAAAGGGTCGCCGTGGTAAAACGCACTTTTCCAAAACACTAAGCTCTCTACGTCATTTGATAGATTTCACTGGATCGGGACTGAAGCTTCGCAAAGTAACAATTAGCGCTTTTGTAACGCTCCGTGGATGTTCAATAAAAAATGCGTCGTGTTTTTTAAGCAGAGTCGCACTCCCTCAAAGTCATTTATTGTTTCTGCATTTACAAACCAAAAAATAGGGAGGGGGATAGAAAAGCGGTCAGGGGGGGTGTCACGGAGAGTCAATGTTTGCTCTTTTTAGTCTTCTTGTGGGAACGCTGCGGGGACTCCGAGCGGGACCCGGGACCCTTCCTCTCCGGGGAGGACGATCGCCGACGCTTGGACTCCCGGGAACTCCTGACAAAAGACGGCGTGGGATCAATCTGCGGCCTCTTAGGAAATCAAGTACTACTCCTAAAAAAATGGCCCTTTACTACCAAACCGAATATCAAATTTAGTGCTTGAAAAGGGAACTTATCGTTTGCTTTTGTTCCGAGAAAATACGATAGGATGCAAAAAATACCACCACAGAAATACTAGAAAAATACTCGGGAAATATTACAAAAATACCCCTAGAATAATATACTACTACTATTACAGAAATATTACTACAAAAGTACTACTGTAATTCTACATAACTATGAAATTTAGTGCTTGAAAACGGAACTCGTTGTTTTGCTTTTGTTCTGAAAAAATACCACTACAGAAATACTAGAAAAATACTCAGGAAATATTACAAAAATAACCCTAGAATAATATCATACTACTATTACAGAAATATTACTACAAAAGTACTACTGTCATTCTACATATCAAATTTAGTGCTTGAAAACAGAACTAATATTGTTTTGCTTTCGTTCAGACAAAATACTATAGGATACAAAAAATACCACCACAGAAATACTAGAAAAATACTCAAGAAATATTACCAAAATACCCCTAGAATAATACTAAATAAAAATACTATTACAGAAATATTACAACAGAATTACTACAAAATTACAACTGTTGTTATATCTGAAAATACTACTAAGATACTAGTATCGAAATACTTATATACCACTACAGAAATACTCGGAAAATACTCAGGAAATATTACCAAAATACCCCTACAATAATACCATAATACTAAATAAAAGTACTATTACAGAAAAAATACGACAAAAGTACTACTGTAATTCTACATATCAAATTTAGTGCTCGAAAACTAAATATAGTTTTGCTTTCGTTGAAAAAAATACTTAACACAAAAAAATACCACCACAGAAATACTAGAACACTACTCCTACAATAATACCATAATACTAAATAAAAATTACGACAAAAGTACTACTGTAATTCTACATAACTATCAAATTTAGTGCTTGAAAACAGAACTTGTATTGTTTTGCTTTTGTTCGGAAAAATACAAAAGGATACAAAAAATACCACTCGAAAGATACTTGGGAAATATTACCAAAACAATATAATACTAAATAAAATACTATTACAGAAATGTTACGACAAAGGTACTACTGTCATTCTACATACTCAAATTAAGTGCTTGAAAACAAAGCTTATTGTTTTGCCTTCGTTCTGAATGGAACACTACTACAGTAATACTACAACAATAGTATTACAAAAGCACCACTACAGAAATGACGACAGAATGACTACTGTAATACTACAAAAGTAAACATTTGGCGCTTAAAACCAGGACTTCATAGATGACATTATTTCTCTTTAATAATCTCAATAGAATAAATAAAAAGCCATTGACGTTCCCAATTCCAATTTTCAGAACTCGACACCGCCCCCTGCTGACTCCCAAAATCCGCGCGACCGTCTTCCTTTAATAAAAAAAAAAATCTGGTACCTGTCTGAATCGCCGCTCCGTTGTCTGTCTCCGTTTTCGCTTTTTTTACTCTTCTTTTTGTCCTTTCGCTCCTCCGTCCACTTCTCCTTGGATTTGGACGCCGGCTTCTCCTCATCCTTTTCCAATTCCTGCAGGGGGCGACAGAGGTAGAAGCTTTGGGGTCGGAAAATCGCTTCCTATGATTCTATACGCGAGTTTGGCGGTCTTACGCGACAAAATTGGTCATGATAAGAAAGGATCGAGGATTTATTTGGATACGGGATTTTGTGAGACCCCGGTCGGGTGTCAAACTCCTTTTAACTCGGTAGAACAAACATTCTGTCGGGGGGCCTAGGGCGGGACGAAGAAAAAAAGAGGGAAAGAGTGTGAGAAACAAGATAAAAAGTCGCGAGAGAGGGGGAAAAGAAAGGGGGAGGAAAAAAGACATTCAAAGAGAAATAGAAAGACGGACGGAAGGAGAGAAAAGAGAGCGCAAAGGGTAGGAAGAGAGAAAGAAAAGGAATAAAGGAGTTAGAGCAAAAGAGGTTAAAAGATACAGAGAGAAAGAGACAAAAGAAGAGAAAAAGAGAGACAGAGAGTAAAGAGTCAGACAGTGGGAGAAAAGGGGTGGAGAAGAAGAAATCCAAAGAGAAATAGAGAGACGGAGAGAAGAGAAAGAAAATGAAGTTAGAGCAAAAGAGGTTAAAGGACACAGAAAGAGAAAGACAATGAGCAACAAAGGAAGAGAAAAAGAGACAAAGACAGAGTGGGAGAAAAGGGCTGGGAGAGAGAGAGAGAGAGATGTAAATACAAGTATGGTGTCTTTGTTGGAGGCACCTGGCTTTGGCAACATCAAGTGGACATATTTCAACCTGCAGCTTGTTTTTCTCTTGCGCTTCTCTGTGTGTTGTCTCGCGGGCCTGATTTGGCCCGCGGGCCGCCTCTTTGACACCTGTGGTCTAGAACAGGGCTCTCCAAGGAGGTGCCCCCTTGAGGACAGTGGAGGTGCCCGCGGACCTGTTCATGAAACGGCCCACCGATGCCGGGTCATTGGGATTTTCTAGTCAAATGTTTTTTTTCTGTTGGTGGAATGAGTCTATTCAATCCCATATTTTAGGATGAACCTGGTAATAACAAGTTCTTTTACATCTTGTGTTTTGATCATGATTTTGAAGAAATATGGTACATGGATTCATCTTGATGGATTGATTTTACAGGAAATACAAACTCAATTCCAGTTGCTGTTATTTTGCTAGCTTGTTAGACTTCTGGCATGCTATCTAGCTAACAACAGCGTGAGGAGGGGACCCCAGATGGCTTTGAGAGGAAGTGAGCAACGAGGAAGTCAGGAGAAGAAGCTTGATGGAAAGAATGGATGAAGGCTGTTTGAGAGTATGTGTGCAGAAGGTGGGAAATAGAATGAGACGAAGGCCGAATATAAACGGATGGATGGGCCGAGAAGTACCCTGGATGTGCGCTCGGTTCATCTCAAGCGGGGGTGTCAAATAGGCGGCCCGGGGGCCCGATCACGTCCGCTAAAGGATTTAATCTGGCCCGCCAGACAACTCTCAGAGAAGCGCAAGAGAAAAACGAGCTGCGGGTTGAAATATATCCACTTGATATTGCCAAAGCCAGACAAGACTTGTAAAGAAACTAAAGCTCTCTCTCTTTCAGTCTCTCTCTCTTTCTCTATTTTATTATTTCATTCCTTCTATCTTCTTTTTTTCTTTCTACCTTTCCTTTCCATTTCTTTCCCTCTCACTTTCCCTTTTTCACACTCTTTCTATCTCTCTTTGACTCTCTTTTCACTTCTAATTTTTCTTTGTTTCCTTTCCCCCTCTTTTTTAAATATTATTCTCTTTCTATACCTCTCCTTTTCTTTCTTTCTCTCTCTTTTATTATTTCAGTCCTTCTATCTTCTTTTTTTCTCTTTCACTCTCTCGCTTTCCCTTTCTTTTTCACACTCACTATTTTTCTCCATCTCTTGGACCGTCTCCCTTTCACTTCTAATTTTTCTTTGTTTCTTTTCCCCCTCTTTTTTCTATATTATGCATTCTCTATTTATCTCCCCTTTTCTTTCCTTCTCTCGCTTTCCCTTTCTTTTTCACACTCTCACTCCGTCTCCTTTGTTCTCTTCATCGTTCCCTCTTTTTCTTCGTCTTCCTCTCTCTTTCTCTTAAATCTACTAGGGTGGCCCCCGTGACATTTATTTTCTAGCATGTGGCCCTCAGCTAAAATGAGTTTGACACCCCTGATCTAAAGGATGCAAGGGTGTGTGCTAGGAATAGATGTGAATGGCGAAGGGTAGTTAACGATGACCGATATCGACGCCTATGACGCAGAGGGGGTAAACCGGCGTATGCTGTCGGCCTTGTGCTGTAGGCTTAATGTGAGGTGACTCTAGCCGACTCCGGTATTCTAGAGAAGAAGCTAACGTTTGATCTTTTTTTGCTAGCAATCGAGCTAATTTTCTGATCGACAGAGATACGTTGCACAAATACACACCGTGGCGTTTGCGATCCTTATATAATGAGACGTCCGGATTTCAAAATGTTATTGTATTTTCACCAGCAAAGGGCGCTCAGTCTCCGAAGCTGCTTCTATTTTTGGATAACACGTGCACGATAGGGGGCGCTGTGGTGAAAAGTTAGAAAAGACTCCGGCGGGACCGATTTCGACCCGGCGGTCCGGCAGAATCTCGAGCTACCTTATGCAGCAGCTTGTTCCTGTAATGCTCCACGTGCTGCTGGATGGTCATGCCGGATTTCCTCGGCTTCTTGCCGCTTTCCAGCTCGTCTTGGAGCTTCAGGACCTTCAACTGGGAGGAAGAAGTTCAGGTCCACCGGTTACACTTGGCAATTTGACGGAGCGATTCAAAACACACTCAAAACTGGGTTATTAAGGCTCAGATGCAGCCGAGCCTCTCTCCCCCCAATCTCTTCGGACGCTAACCACCCCGCACCTTCTGATTGGATAAGAGACAGGGAGGGGGTGGAGCCAATGACGCAGGAAGAAGATTGTTAGAGCGGCAGCTCTGCTAACTCATGACGTGCCTGTCAATCAATTCATTGGGCAATACCGTACAAACTAATTACAAGGGAAGAATTTCAAAGACAAAGCCAATAGGTGGCGACAATTTCAAGCATTGACGGGCACTTTTCAAGGATTCGTTCGAGGACCGACTCACTTCCAGCTCCCTGAGCTTTTTCCGTTGTCCCTCCGACATCTGGAAGGTCCCGAGCGAGCCCCGAAATCGGTTTTTGGGAGAAGCGTCCTCGTCCTCGCTGCTGTCGCTCTCCGAGCGTCCCGCTTCGGCAGAGTTGCCGCTGTTCTCCGCAGAAGAAGAAGAAGAAGCTTGAGGCTAAATGCTTTTGAAACCTGAGGACGTCGTTGGGTTACCTGGCTTCGACTTCCTCGCCGTCGCCCTCTTCGGGTGCGCTGCTCCACTTGGACTCGGGCAGGGCTGAAAAGGGGAGAAGACGGGGTTCCTCAACCTTTTCAAGAACTTTGAAGGACTTTCCGATAGCCGTCCTGTGCGAGTCTTTGGCAGATTCACAAATGTATCTGTGATATGTGATTTTCAATCTCGCGTGTACGATTTATAGATCTAGAGCAGGGGTGTCAAACTCTTTTGAACTCGGGCAGGGGCCACACCATAGAACAAACATTCTCTCGGGGGCCGGACGAGTAGATTCAAGAGAAAGAAAAAGAGAGATCAAGAAATTACAGAAAAGAGGGAGGGAGACATGCTCATGGCAACAATTTCAAGCATTCCACTCCAAACGTAATCTTTGAAATCATATTGAATTTCAACTTGGGCGCCGTGAGCTCAGGAGCTTGTCTTGGGATCAAGAGGTCTCGGGTTCGATTCCCGGCTCCTGTGTGTTATATGTCGAAGTGTCCTTGGGCAAGACACTGAATCCGTAATGCCCCCAATAAGCAGGTCGGTGCCTTGCATGGCTGCATGACCGTTATTGGTGTGTGAGTGTGTGTGTGAATGGGTAAGTGTGAAGCACTTTGTAAAGCACTTTGAGAGGTCCTCATTGACTTGAAAAGCGCTATAGAAATGCAGAACATTTAGCATCTTGCTTATCCTCAAAACGTTTGGAGGTTGACTCCCTATTGGTGTGCGTGTGTGTGTGAATG
Organism: Urocampus carinirostris; assembly: GCF_059441175.1. Lineage (NCBI taxonomy): Eukaryota > Metazoa > Chordata > Actinopteri > Syngnathiformes > Syngnathidae > Urocampus > Urocampus carinirostris. The sequence goes on from NC_142365.1 coordinate 1,732,186, forward strand.
GGTAAGTGTGAAGCACATTGTAAAGCGCTTCGGGAGGTCATCAGTGACTTGAAAAGCGCTATAGAAATGCAGAACATTTACCATTTAGCATCTTGATTATCTTCAAAACGTTTGGAGGCAGACTCCCTATTGGTGTGTGAGTGTGTGTGTGTGTGTGTGTGAATGGGTAAGTGTGAAGCAGATTGTAAAGCGCTTTGGGAGCTCTTCAGTGACTTGAAAAAGCGCTAAAGAAATGCAGACCATTTATCCAAGTATGTAAAATTTTTTTTCGAGGGACGAGATTTCTTTCATTAAAAAAGGTGGGAAGACACTGACCTAGAGAGAAGGGCCGGTCGTCCGTCTTCTCCCACTTGGACAGCGTCCCCCTGGAGACATTGGCCTTGCCGTCTTCCACTGTCCACAAAGGAACACCAGAGTCAGTTCCCCGCCCCGTTCCCGAGGGCCACGCGGGACTCACGAGGCGTCCCGTCGATATCGTCGGCGACGCTTCCCAAGGGAACGCCGTCGATGTCGTCCACCGGAACGCCGTCCAGGGGGTCCCAGCCCAGGGGACGGCCGTCCAGGTCTTCCGCCAGTCCGTCCGGTTGGAGGGACTCGTCCTACAAAAGGCGAGCGAATGAGGGGTCGTGTGGACGGAGGACCCGAGAAAGATGACCTCTTTCGCATTCCGGGGTTTGGATTTCCCAAATATCGTTCAAAGAAAAAACGAGGCAGAACGGAGTTCGATTAGGAAGACGAAGAAAAGGAGAAAAACGAGCCAAATTTGGACTCATTCTAATGATCTCGATTGCATTCAATCTTTCGATCGACCGCTAATATTTTCCTTTTGGTTTTTACAGGTGTCTTAACTGCTTCAAATAGATTTGCAAATAATGCCATTTTTGGCATAGATTCATAACTGAGATATTTTAATCTTGCGAGTACATTTATCAAGACATACGATATTTAGTCAATCGCAAATATATTTCTTAGTCCGTAAAGATTTTTGAGACAAATTCCTCCTCATATACCGAGGGTTCACGACCAAATTTAGGCACTTTAAGCAAATTTTCCATTTTCCAGTACATTCAAAGGGAAAATCCAGCAACGATCAAAAGAACAGGAGCCTAAACCTTAGTTTCAAACCCTAACTCTAGCCTCAACCTCATTTCCAGACCCTAAAATTGGTTTAAAACCCTAACTTGTAGCCAAAACCCTAGCTCCTAACCCTAACATTGTTGTTTCAAACCTTAACCCAAGCTCTAAAACCCAACATTTGGTTTAGAACCCTAACATGGAGCTCAAAGCCTCGTTCCTAACCCTACAGCAATACCTAGTCTAGCTAAAACCCTAGCCCCAACCTTAAAAATTGTGTTTAACGCCCTAATAAGGGATTCTAACCCTAGCTCCAATCCTATTATGGAACAAAAAAAGCTAGTTCCCGACACCTCACCTCAGAAACATGGCAACAATTTCAAACATTTACAAGCACCTCACCTACACGTTAAGCACTTTCCGAACCTTGAAAACGCATTACGATTCAAGCACTTTCCAGGATTTCGAGCACACGTACAAACCCCGAATTCTAAATTCAAGCCTCCACGGATTTCGAGCCCCCGCACGAACCCTGCCACTCACTTGGTCCGCTTCTGTCGAGTCTTCTCCGACTTTGGCCAAGCCCAGAAAGATGTCTTGAAGATGGTCCAGATACGGCTGCGGGTAGATGGCCCAGTCCTTCCACGCTCGGACGCAGCTTGTGACTTTTTGCTGCACCGTTCGACAGAGTCATTATTTTCTTTTTTATTATGATTATTTTGATTGAAATCTTACCTTAAACTGTTCAGCTTGCAGCCTGGCCTGTATGTTCTTGTACGTTTCATGAAGCACTTCAAATATCTGCAAGAGCTTCGACTCAAAACTGAAAATACACCACAATAGAAATGCAAGGAACATTAAAAACAAACTTTTTTTTTTTTTCATTGAAAAATTTCAAAACGCGCTGTCGAAAATGAATTCCCATTGTTCGGTGTCAGGTTGGGAAGAGCAAAGTGGGATGAATCTTTGGCGAATGCAATGTGTTTTTGACTCTAGCCACCTGCACACTTTTGGCTCATTCGCTTTATAAAACCCATTAATATCCATGATCTGCACCGCTTATCCTCAGTAGGGCCGCGGGGGTGCCGGAGCCCATCCCAGCTGTCTTCGGGCAGTGGGCAGGGGACACCTAGGGACAATTCAGACCAATTCACCTGACATGCATGTTTTTGGAACATGGAAGGAAACCGGAGTGCCCGGAGGAAACCCACGCAAGCACGGGGAGAACATGCAAACTCCACACAGGAGTTTCTTTCTCATGGCCTCAGAACTGTGCCGGACACGCGCTAACCGCTGCGTTGCCCCTTTATAAAACCCCTAAATTGGAATGAAGTCTTTTATGTAAAATAAATCAATAAAAAGATGAATAAATGTGTTGAGTACCCGATTAAATTCTCATTCTACGCTCTTGATTGCTTCAAAATAATTTGCCATACTTAAATGGATATTTTGTCAATAAAGCATTCATTTAAATTTCTAAAATAACAACTCATCATTTTATGACTATGTTTGTACTTTCTACCAGGTTGATTATGAAAAAAGTGTCAAAATCATTTCACCAGAAAATCACAATGACCCAGCAAAGGTTTGCTATTTTCAGTCCTTGGGGAGAACCCAAATGCCCACGGGCACAAAGGAACATGACATTCTCAACTTTTGATAACAATTTCGCTAGCTTTTGGTTTTCCTTTGGTACCCTGGTCAGCAAGATGGCCGACAATTACGTCAGCTCCCTCTATGACATAAAGGGGTGTCAAAGTCATTTGAACTCGGGGGGCCACACCGTAGAACAAACATTCTGTCGGGGGCCGGACGACTAGTTTCAAGAGAAAGGGAGGGAAAAGGAGAGAGGGCAGGACAAAGAAGGAAAAAGAGAGAGCGGGAGAAACAAAAGAGATAAAAAGTCATGAGAAGAGGGGGAAAAGAAAGGAAGAGGAAGAAAGGAAATCCAAAGAGAAATAGAAAGACAGAAGGAGAGAAAAGAAAGTGCGAAGGGTATGAAGAGAGAAAAAGGAAAAAAGGAAGTTAAAGCAAAAGAGGTTAAAGGACACAGAAAGAGACAAAGAGCAACAAAGGAAGAGACACAGAGAGTGAAAGAGATAGAGACAGAGTGGGAAAAGAGAGAGAGAGCGTGAGAAACAAAAGATAAAAAGTCATGAGAGAGGGGGGAAAGAAAGGGAGAGGAAGAAATCCAAAGAGAAACAGAAAGACAGAAGGAGAGAAAAGAGAAAATAAAGTGCAAAGGGTATGAAGAGAGAAAGAGAAAAGGAAAAAGGGAAGTTAGAGCAAAAGAGGTTAAAAGACACAGAGAGAAAGAGACAAAGAGCAACAAAGGAAGAAAAAAGAGGGACACAGCGAGTGAAAGAGACAGAGACAGAGTGGGAGAAAAGGGATGGAAAAGAAAGAGGGAGAGAGAGAAATAAATACAAGTACAGTGTCGTTGTTCGAGGCACCTGGCTTTGGCAACATCAAGTGGACATATTTCAACCTGCAGCTTATTTTTCTCTTGCGCTTCTCGCGGGCCGGATTCAATCCCTTAGCGGACCTGATCTGGCCCGCGGGCCGCCTCTTTGACACCTGTGCTCTATGTGACGTAAGATACATGTCATTTTCTCAGCCTACGAGTATTTTCAAAATGTATTCTTGCTAATTACTTAAATCAATATCTTTGGGTTTTTTGTTTTTTTTTTTGCTGAAGATTCTCGCCACTAGGAGGCAGCATATAACACACACCGTCCCTTTAATGAAAGCGTCACTTACTGTTTGCGATAATACGAGGCCCCGGCCACTTTGGCACTGGAGTTGTGTAAAATGTCCGATAGCAGATACAAGCCGGCCATCTGCAACAACGAGAGAAGTTCGCGTTCTTACCGTACGGAAGACCGAAAAGGACAAAAAAGGTAAAACTGAAAAATGTCACAAACCCATGAAATACGAGAAACAGATTTACGAATAAATAGAATCGAAAAGGGAATAGAAACATCGACGGCCTGTATTCGATAAGATCCTATTTCCGATTTTTCTGGCACTAAAAATTTTAAGTTTTGCTACTTTAAGACAAGGTGATCACCGCAAGTGTCCAGAAGATCATGCGCCAGAACGAACGCACACAATCATAATTGAAAATACAAAAAAAATGAGTTCAGATTTTAACCCTGCGTTCTGATTGGCTAAACAGTCGCCCGGCCCCTTTTCTGCCCGCGTCTGGCTGTGTCAATAACGTTGCAGTCTCGACCTTCACGATGGACACGCAAATCTTTTTCCGTTTTGAAGTTTCTCTGAAAGCCATCGTGTCAACAAAACCTTTCTACTTTGCTGATTTTGACCATGGCAGGTCCTTTTTCTAAACGCAACCCCTGTGAAAAACGAGGGATTACTGTATTTTCTTTCCTTTTTGCAGTTCTCGTACAAAATGCGTATTCCTAACTGCTGTAGTGACAGTATCATAAAGGGGATTCTGATTTCCTCCCGAAATGTGGCGGGTGCGGCTTATAATCGGGGGCGCTCTATAGTCCGGAATTTACGGTAGATTAAAACGCGAAATGAATTGAATTGAAATCATTGATAGCCGTTTGAAACGTTGCCCCCTAAAGGAGAGAAGCAGAATTTTACAGAGTTGGCATCGCTATACCCATTCGACCCAAATAAGCACGCAGGAAAAATATGTTGGATTGAAAAATGGCAAATACATACCTTACTTTGTTGCTGCTAAATATTTCCAAGCATTTTAGGACAGTCTCCAAGCATTACCTGCTAAATATTTTACCTATCCATTCTTTTTTCATCTTATCTTTCTCTTTTAAATCTTCGTGTGTTTTTCTCCTGGAGTGCCCCGTCAATATCCACTACGTTGTTATCAGGGTTGGGTAGGGTTACTTGAACTGGATTACTTTCAATGACTTTTGGATTGGATCATAACATCAAAGCGGCCATGAGCAGCTGCCTTTTCCAGCAGCTCCCCTGTTATCTCTCACTTTTTGTGATTTTTTTGTTTTGTTGTCTGCTTCTATCTTCGGTGTTTTTCTTCCCGTTTTGACAACTACACTATGGATTACTTCTATCCTACGGACATGGGTTTTAGCGCACAAAAATGCGTCTATTCAAGGAATCAACTCCTTGCCCTGATGAATTCTCGTGCCGGCGTGATGAAGGGGCCTATCGTGGAGGAAGAACCGGAGCTAGCTAAGCGGCTAACGGCGTTATAAGTCTTCGGTACCATCCGTAATCATGGTAAATGCGAACTCACGACCAAATAAGATCATCGAGTGCTGGTGGAAAACATAGAAGCGAACGGGGAGCGCAGTTGCTGTGTTTTGCGGAAACGTGGCTCACGTTTAGCATTCCGGACGCTAACGTGTAGCCACCCGGAGCTATCCGGCTTCAACGCCACTATACAGAGACACGAAAGCCTACGGGAATCAGAGAGGAGACGGACTCGCTAACACGAGGTGGTGTATCCCTGGACACAAAGAAAAAGATTTCCATCTGCCGCGGGGATGTCCAACTTTTGGACTAGCGTGTGACGTCATCCACTCCGCTACAAGCACCCCTAGGGCATCATGTTCATCTGTTAATAAACAACGAGGTAGACTGCTGAAAGTGTGAATTTCCCTAAGGGGATGAATAAAGTATCTATCTATCTATCTCTATCTTGCTCCAATACGAAATATGCTAATAAAAGACAAATGAAACTCAATATGAATAAAATGACTACATTTTGTGCAGGCTTGGGGAGTAACGGAATGCATAGAACGGCAAAAATGATGTCGGCAAGCTGTTTGGATTGATTTTCATTTTGTTTCTGTCGCATTTGATGTTCGTTTTGCTGGAGATCAAAGCCAGGAGAGAAAGCTTACCACGTGTTGTGAGTCATCATTTTTTTCATATTTAGTTTCTTTTGTCTTTTATTAGCATATTTGGTATTGGAATAATCCAAAAGTAATTGAAAGTAATCCAGTTCAAGTAACCCTACCCAACCCTGGCTGTTATCAATGACAATAAAGAGCATTCTAATTCTAACAGGTACTGGCCTTCTTCTGTAGAGAACTCTGAGGCCAGGAGAAGGATCGCGTGAGGTGTCCCACCACTTCTTCGGCCGCGTCGGCTCGCTCCAGGCAGAAGAACATGGCGTCGGCGACGTCTTCGTTGCTCGGTGTCAACTCCTGGAGCAGAACCTCCAGTCGCTCTCTGTGCCTGCAAGGTTTCCAAAAGAAATGTCGTCCCGGTGGAAATTTCAGCTTCTCGTTTGTCAGTCAAGTCAAGTCGCATTTACCGTAAATTCCGGACTATAAGCCGCTACTTTTTTCCCTAACTTTCAACCCTGCGGCTTTTTCAGTGATGCGGCCAATTTATGTCATTTTTCTAACGGCCGCTAGCAGCGCTCGAGTGTTGCTACCATTAACTGCCCTGTCAAAGCTATATTATCATTATAAAAGCTTTAAAAACTCTCTCAGTGTACCATCTTTCTTTGTAAATATGTGTAACCCATGTATAATATGTATTTGCAACTGTATATTTTTGTAATGTATTTATTTTACACACTTATTCTGATATGTTTTGCACGGGTGAATTAAATAGGAGGGGCGGAACAAACGCGGGGTGCCGAGTTTAAGTGGGGACCGCTAAAGGTGAGGGACAGACAAGGAAAGAAGAGGGGGTAAAAAGTTGGTTAAAGAAAAAGGAGTTGCGTGAGTAAATGTCTTCATCTGATATATTTTTCCCATTCTTACCTTTGGAAATATACACTTTTTCCTTGGATTACTTTCAACGGGACCCGGACTCTGCAGGTCTGCATCAAACCTTAAGTACCGGTATCATTTTCCGTTCATTTTGCCGGCTGTGATTTTTGGACTGTGCACTTTAATGAAGGACATTTAGTTTCAATTGCGGGTTTGGGTTAATTTTGTGTTGGTGTTACATGTTTAAATGTGGGCGCACGCGGCTTATATACAGGTGCGGCTTGTGTATGTACAAAATCGGTTTTCCTCTTAAAATGTGGTGGGTGCGGCTTATAATCAGGTGCGCTCTATAGTCTGGAATTTACGGTATTTATAAAGCCCTTAATCCCAAAAAAGTCTCAAAGGTTTGCTCGACTCACTCGGCTCTGAGCTGGCCTTTTTTGAGCTCCTCCTCGGGAGCGGCGACCTCCGGGCTTTGGTCTTCTTGTTCGGCGTCCATGTAGCTGTTGAGGCCCGGGGGCCTCCACGTGGAACCCCCGCGGAACATTCGGAAATCTGCCGTCCTCCATTTGCTGAGAGACTCGCCCTGAGGAGGTCCAAGCAAAACACGGCTCGGGATATATACTGAAGATCAATGTTCCCTGTCATTTTCCTTAGGGGTCTGAGCGTTCACACAAAGTCTGTGAACGACGCTTGAAACAACAGTGAGCAACGGCAATCCCAAGTGTGGCAACTGAGTCATTATCAAACATGTCCAAAACTTGACATTACGTTACATTTTGCTGAGTTTCCAGCAATGCCAAATTATTTTTCTCTTTTGAATGAATTGACTCATGTACTATTGCCTACAAACGTCATAAGTTTTTACAATTCTTTCACAAGATTTCCATTTCTTTTCCTGGTGTCTTTTGTCGCATAATACTAACATTTTCTGGGACTTATTGAGTCGGTTGTAAGCTACAGAACTATTTTTTAATCACATTTTTTAGTGGAAGTACAATGTTGGCAACAAGATTCACTTGATATCATTGGAAATTATTTGAATGCAACACAAACTATTTCCTCGTTTTCCCTGTTTTTTTTTCTCCTTTTTTAAAATTCCTTTTTAAAAAATCTCATTGTGTTTATTTTTTCCGAGCTGTTACTTTTTTCTTGCCTTTTTTCCTTTTATTTGCTCCTTTCTTTTCTTCTGGCTTTTTTTCTGAATTTTTCCTGCTCTTTTTTTCCTCTTTCTCTCCTTTTGTTTCGTTTTTTTCTCAGCTTTTCACTACTTTTTCATTTTGGTATTTTTTTCTTTTTTTGTTCTATTCCCCCCCTTCCTTGAAGTCATTTTGTGCATAATTTTACATAATATTTGGTCGTGTAGGGATGAAAGAAGCAAAAACAACCCGAAGAGCCGTTTGTGACCCGAAAGAGCCGGTTCTTTTTAGTGAGCTGAGCCGAAGAAGCCGGTTCTCGAAAAACTCTACCGACTTTACTCAACTTCATTCTACTTCGACATTGACTTCAAAATACCGCATTTCGAACACAGCGTCAGGGGAACCCGTGGATTTTTACCTTCATGCACTGTAACTTTGACTTAATTCGCTTCTTAATTAGCAATTTCGAGCCCTGATTTTTGTGAGCTGGCTAAATTTTCTTGTGCGCGGAAAAGCTCTGGGCAGTGCGCAATTGCGCACACATGCAGCTTAGAGGGAACATTGCTGAAGATTGCATTCCCATTTTTGCATAAATGTGAGGAGGAACGCGACACGTTCTGTGCTTAAGTTTTAAAAATAGGTCTTTGGGAATACCTGTAAATGGTATGAATAAATACCTGGAGGATGGAGAACAGCTTCCAACGATAGTAAACATGATTTTGACTCTTGTTGTCGAAAAGGAACCTGAAGCAGAAAGAAGGTTAGCGCAGGAGTACAAGAAACGCGAGTCAAGACTCCTACCTGTAGTCGGCATTGCTTTTCTCTTTGTTCATGATTATGGCTTCGAACAAAGGACCTTCACGCACCACAAACTCTATCATTCGATGGATGAGGAATAAGACATTTCTACACGGGGAGGAGGAACACAAAGTGATTTACTCCCGTCTAGTCTTTAACGTTCCGTCTCGTTTGCTTCGGGCGAGGGAAGGTCTCTCGCAACCTCTTTGCGCCGAGCCAGTGACCCTTGAAAAATTGCGGGACGGCTCTTTTTAACGTTGTCGCTACCATCTCAGTCAAAGAGGTTAGGAGAGTCCCTCGGAATCAAAGCACATTTATATATATACGTTTGACGAGTTAGCTGTGACCAATGTTCCCTGGAATTTTCCTTACGGGTCTGAGCGTTCGCACAAAATCAATGAGCAACGCTTGAAATAACAGTGAGCAACGGCGATCCCAAGTGTGGCAACGAAGTCATTATCAAACATGTCCAAAACTTGACATCAAGAGTTGCCGACAATGCAAAATGATTTTTCTCTTTTGAATGAATTGACTCGTGTATTATTGCAAAGGTTTTACAGCCTAAAAACGTCATTTGTTTTTACAATTCTTTCACAAAATTTCCATTTTTTTTTCCTGGTATCTTTTGTCGCATAATACTAACATTTTTGGGGGCTTATTGAGTCGGTTGCACAATACAGAACTGTATCTAATCACATTTTTTTAAGTACAATGTTGGCAGCAAGATTCACTTGATATCATTGGAAATGATTTGAATGCAACACAAACTTTTTATTCTTTTGACCTGTTTTTTTTCTACTTTTTTTAAATTCCTTTAAAAAAAATCTCATTGTGTTGAATTTTTTCCTAGCTGTTACTTTTTTCTTTTTGTTCTCTATTTACTTTTTTCCTCTGTTTCTTTCTTTTCTTTTTTTCTGTCTTTTTTTCTGAATTTTTCCTTCCTTTTTCTCTTCCTTTTGCTTCTTTTTTTCTTAGCTTTTCACGACTTTTTCATTTTGGTATTTTTTTCTTTCTTGTTCTATCCCCTCCCCTTCCTTTAAGTCATTTTGTGCATAATTTTACAAAATATTTGGTCGTGTAGGGATGAAAGAAGCAAAAACAATCTGAAGAGCCGTTTGGGACCCGAAAGAGCCGGTTCTCTTCAGTGAGCCGAGCCGAAGAAGCCGGTTCTCGAAAAACTCTACTGACTTTACTCAACTTCGTTCTACTTCGACCTTGACTTCAACATAATGCATTTAGAACACAGCGTCAGGGGAACCCGTGTATTTTTACCTTCATGCACTGTAACTTTGACTTTGCTGGTTTAAGATCAGGTAATTGTGCAATTGTGTAAGTGTAATCCTCTGCAGTCCTTTGAGACATTTTTGTGATTAAGGGCTATATAAATAAATAATAATAATAATAATAAATGTGACTTGACTTGACTTAATTGGCTTCCTAATTCTAAATTTCGAGCCCTGATTTTTTGCGAGCCGGCTAGATTTTCTCATGCGTGGAAAAGCTCTGGGCAGTTGTGCATACACGCAGATTAGAGGGAACATTGGTCATGAGAGAATTGCATACAAATAATCATTGACTTGCCGAATAAAGTTAGCTAATTCACATTCTTTGGGTAAATACAGACACCGAGCACCAAATACTAGGTCCCCCGATTGATTCATGGGCCGCCGATTGGAGTTAGCAGATTTTTCAGGACTGGTTGCAAAATTTGCGGGTTATCCAAAATATAGAATTGTTTTCTTTCACCATGCTTGATTTTTAGAATGAATTAACCGATTCATCAGTTTGTTATTCTACAATTGATCAGCCTTCATGTTATAAAATATATATCGCCAGGGACTAAAAAGGACTTGTATGGTTTACTGCCGCATTATTCGAATTTCTGGCAGATTTGGGGTTTTTAGGAGCGCCTTATAGTCTGGAAAATATGGTACTTAGTATCAGTTAGGGAAAAAAAGATGACATGTCAGATGCACAAAATTTTTGCATTTGGGATTGATTGGTTTTATCTGACAGCAAAGGCTTAGTCCAGCTTGTTGCCGTCCAACGAAATAACCAGGCTTTGGCTTGCAGCTCCTTTATTAAGTAAAAAGCTGGGAAATGCCAGTTGTGTTTATGAATAGAGTGATACCTCAGTACTTGAACGAAAATCTGTATTCAACCCCAAAATCGAGTCATTTTAGCTTCTGCATTCGATCAAAATTTGAAACTCGAGAAGGCGATAACGGCTGAGGGAGATGAATGGACGTCTCGGCGGCTCTAGCCTGTTTTGCTGGCATCATTTCGAGAAAGAATTCATTGCGATTTAGTGCCTTTTATTGCCGATAATAAGGTCAACCCTCTCGGTTTCGATACTTGGCGTATTTGCTTTCTGTATTGTGTTCCTCGGCAGACAACACACAGCAAAAGCTATATCAGGGGTAGGTGGTCGAGGGCTCTGTGCGTGCGTGGGTGTTGGGTGGACGTGACCGTGTGCGCAACCTGTGAAAGGCCGGTGTATGCCAGCGGTCAAAGGGCAGGGCAGGCCCACGAGTCAAAACTGCCAAGCACGCCGACCGCTAGTATTTTATCGGCTTGTTACATTGAAAAAAATAAGTCGAATAAATCTGATTTAGAGTCAGAAGAGTTCAAAGAAATGCTGATCCCCACCAGGTGCTATGTGGATCGTTACTTGGTCCGGGAAGAGACTGAAGCGAGGCTGCAGGTACGGCCTACTACGTAACAACACTGACAAGCCGCCTTTACCGACCCTTTATCACATCACCCATGAAATGGCTGACCTGGAGCTACAACTCAAAGGAAACTATTACATATGTGACGCTTGTATTTTAATCATCACGGAGACAAAGCTCAACCAGAAGGATCCCAGAGGCTAGACTGCAGCTCGCCGGCCGCTCTCTAAATTGCTTTCTAACATTCAAAAGGAGAAGTCAAGTTTCGTTGTACTATTTTAGAATGGCAATAAACTCATTCATTCAATTGCAATTCTGTGTTCAGTGTTTTCATTTGAAGATGTATAATTGTTTTATTGTTACAGTTATAGATATATATTCTATGTTACAGAGGTAAGTTTCTACTTCACGGGTTTCGGCTATATCGGGACTTTTTGGAACGCAACCCAGCAAAAACGAACCAAATTCTCTACTTGATATTGGAAAAAATGACTCGTACTCGAAAGCTTCAATGTTAAAACAGCAATCTTGAACAGATTACGGTCGAGTAACGAGGTATCACTGTATTAATAAAGGATATGCCTTATTTAGGAGTTTTGAACCCCAACACCAAAGTTTGGGAAAAATAATCTGTTAGGTGCAATCATAGTTCGGTTTTTGGTGCAGTAAGCAGGATGTAAAACCGTTAATGAATTTCAAAAAGCATTTTCAATTTGGAAATGAGTGCAATTATTCAGAGAACACTGCTTTTTGGAAAGACTAAAATATTCCTGTACAAATTGCACTTTGTTATAGTTATGCATTTTGGGTTTTTTTTTAACGTCTAAGCGATTTCTCAAAAAAAAAAGTTATGGCACCTGCCTCTGTCCTATCACTTGTGTGCTAATAGCTGGTCAGTCGTAGGAGGAAGAGTGTGTGTACCTTTCGGTCGGGATAACCACTTTGACTACGGCTTCGGACAGAGTCTGTTTGTGAAGTCAAACCAAATAGTGAAAATATGACAAATGAGGATTTGTACAGATCAAATACAGAAAAAGTAACCATAGCGACACACATACTCTAGCAAGGGGAATGGGGGTGGGGGGCTCTCCTCTGCCTCATGAGGAATAAGAGCAATGGCGGGTACAGCTCATGTGAGCATCATCGTATGGAATCGGGTCAAAATCCTCTTTCAATAATTCACCCACTGAAATGATACAACTACAATTTTGTGTCTGAGACGTTAAGGGAGGTCACAGCCTCCGCAACTTCACTGCAAATCGGAGAAACTGAATTAAAAACATTCCCCTTCCTAAAAGTGAGGGCATCTTTCCTTTCCCGAGTCCTTTCATAATTAAAAAAATCGGTGGTGTCGATAGGTACACCTGCACAATATCCAGCGGTAAAACCCAAACCTTACCGAGTCTTTTAATTACGAATAATCCGGGTTGGGTAGGGTTACTTGAACGGGATTACTTTCAATGACTCTTGGATGACTCCAATACCAAATATGCTCATAAAAGACAAAAGAAACTCAATATGAATACAATGATGACTCACAACATGTGGTAAGCTTTCTCTCCTGGCTTTGATCTCTTTGATCTCCGGCAAAACGAACATCAAATGCCACAGAAACAAAATGAAAATCAATCCAAACATCATTTTTGCCGTTCCATGTATTCCATTACTCCCCAAGCCTGCACAAAATGTAGTCATTTTATTCATATTTAGTTCCTTTAGTCTTTTATCAGCATATTTGGTATTGGAGTAATCCAAAAGTAATTGAAAGTAATCCAGTTAAAGTAACCTTAGCCAACCCTGCGAATAATTATAAAAAACATATACAGTTCAAATAACGACCAAATCCTAATTTTCTTGATTTTAATATGTGGAATTATTCTGAAATTGCTCAACCTTGACAAACACTGGCATGGACATCTGCATAAGTCTCAATTGTTTGTCCAATTGAGTCAAAGATTTTTGTGTGCGTAGGTAGTTAGGTAGCAAACGACCCCATTTTTAGGTGCATTTAAACAAGACGATACTAATTTCGGGGATATTTAATACAACGTGACCACATTTTGGAAGGTTGCTCTGAGACAAATTGACCCAATCTGGGGGGATTTACGCAAAAGGGTAGAATTTGGCCATCATTTTTTGAAAACAACACAAAAAAGGATGCAAAGTGACTATTAGGCCAACCAACGACCAAAGATTAGATCTCTGATGATAACAACCAGATTAAAAAAAAACAAAAATGATCATTGGTCACTTGACGCCACGCTACAGTATTCAATCAGCCGACGCAAATTGCACGAAATGTGAAAATAAATACTTCGTGACTGACTTATTTGGGTTAAATCTTTTCAATGCACTATTGTTATGATGCATAATGATTAGAACCTAAGTTAGACTGCAGCTAGCCAGCTGCTCTCTAAATCGCTTTCTTACAGTTGAAAGGAGAAGTCAAGTTTCTGTCTCTAAGCACGAGGCCGTAAATACTTCTAAAGTCTAAAGTCTTTATGTTGCATGTTCGACCCTGGAGTGCCGTGTCCAATTTCATTGCATACAATCTTTCACAACGTCGACAATAAAGACCATTCAATTCAATTTGTGAGAACTAATGACTTTATTATTAGAATACATACGGATTTTCTGTTGACACAACCATGTTGTACTACTACTATCTCTTAAGTGCATCAGGAAATGGGAGAGCTCGGCCGTCGTCGAGGGAATGGCTCAGGATGTGTAATGGCTGTTGTGTTTAAGCCTTGGCGAGTACATCGAGTTTTGTTTATAGATTTTTTTCAATTTTTTTATCTATATATCAGTTCTTTGGTGCGCATAATAATTGTATGTCGTTGTAGTTACTACTGACAATTAAAGTAAGTAGTGATTCATTGGTTGATAAAGTGGTACTCTAGTCTCTCCAAATGGAGACTAAGGCTGAATAATGTTATTGTAATAGTGAAGAAAAATTGGATTTTGAGTGCTTTTTCTTTTTCTTAATACAACAAAAAGTTAGCGATGTCGATCTCATGGATTTTATCAGTGATCTGCTTCAGAGGGGAAAAATAACAGTTAACGTGAATCCTTAAAATCTGGAGAATTTCAACCGAATATAACAATACATATTGTTTGATGTTTTTTAATCAAAACGTTTGCCCACCCCTGTCATACAGCAACACTTTTAGAATATCCAATTCTTCCTAACAGCAAAGACTGCTTTCCATTTTTATGCAACATCTTGCCTGACCAAAGACGTTATTATCCTCATTTGAGTAGTGCTATCATCTCTTGACATGTTCTGTAAAGGAAGGTACTCCGAACAATGCTTAAAATCTTATTTCCTACTTTTTTTTACAAAATATATGCCTAACTTTGCTGTGCATTGGCTGAGCATTATTTTTGCAAAGAAGTTGAGTCATTTTGAGCTGAGAATCCCACTTTTTTCCCTTTGTTCACAAAAAAAAAATCTCATCTCGACTCCCCTGGTGCTGCAAGCCATGAACGGTATGACAAAAGTTGATACTGTTTTTCTATCTTTGTTTCTGAACTTATTAAAAAAAGTGCAAACAAATGTCTTCTAAATCTGATACCGCAACGTTTACATGCAGGGAATGTTGGTTTAAGATCAGGCGGTGATGTCATTGTAATCCTGTGCAGCCCTTTAAGACATTTTTGTCATTAAGCGCGTCACAAATAAATGTGACTTGACTTAAAAGAAGACCCCATCTTGTAGGGAAGTTTTCAACAAAACAACCCGATTTTCAAAGGTTGCTCGAAAAAAAATGTATATTTAGTGGCTCAGGAGGTAGGGCACTCGTCTTGGTATCAAGAGATCGCAGTTCGAATCCCGGCTCCTCCGTGTTACATGTCAAAGTGTCCTTGGGTAGGACACTGAACCCCTAATACCCCCAATAAGCAGGTTAGCGCCTTACATGGCTGCACGGCCGCTATTGGGAAATGTGAAGCACACTGTAAAGCGCTTTGGGAAGTCTTGACTTGAAAAGCGCTATATAAATGCAGATCATTTCAGTTCAGTATTTTCAAGTTTGGTCAAACAAAACAAGATTTTTATGTTTTTAATTGCACCAAATAACCGAGAAGGTTCGTCCTTGCTACACCACTAAGTGGGTTATTTTGGACCCGGCATTATAGTCGATCGATACATACCTAAATAAAACATCGATAAACAAATGGCTCGAGCGAATTTGTCGATAAAGACGGAGCACTTTCTTAAAGTGCTCTTCCGGCGAGTTGTGCAGGTGTACCCAAAACACGCGAGCGGTCGTACGCATGCAGAAAGCCGAAGGAGCCGGAACTCACCTTTTCCAGTTCCGCTTTGGACACGGAGGGCGGTTTGGTGAAGTCGTTGCGAAAGCGCCCCCTGGGCTGAGCGTTAAAAGGGAGACCCGAGTGGGGAGGGGGCGCCACCCTCACCCCCACCGGACTGTAAAGCGGCTGGGGCGGGATCCGAGCCGGCTTGCCCCATCCCAGCTTCATTTCGAAGCCCATGATGACTTTACCTGAAAGCCCGGGAGATAAACGCCAGCGTGAGGAACGCGCCTGCCGGGAGCGTTTCGGGGAAGCGTGGGAGAGTACCGTCGAGCGCCGCCAGAGCTCGCTCTGCGTCTTTCCGGGTCATGAAAGCCACGAAGGCTCGGTTGGAGGTCCGGCAACGCTCGTCGTCCGAGCGGGGCCACATGATCTTCACGCTGGCCAGGGGACCGTACTTACCGAATTCTTTGCAGAGGATCTCCTCGTTCATCTGAAGGACAACGGAGCGTTTCGCTTTAGCCGCCGTGCTAAAATCCGCTCACCCGGTCTATCGTGAGGCCTACCTTGGGGCTGATGCAGCTGATGTACAAGTTCGTGGTGGTTGGCACTGTCGGGTCATCGTAAAATACTGTGGAACACAATGCAATGTCATTAAAGACAGTGTGTAATAATTCACCGCTAGAAGTCCTAGCTTAGAATGGAGCCGAAACATGTGCATTTGGAAAAAAACGACCTTGGTCATATCCCTCGAGATGGGTGACCGACAGCAAGACAAACACATACAATAACAAAGAATTTTTTTTTAAAAAGTAGCAAAAACACAAAAATTTGACCATGGCCAACCCAAATGCCCAAGCACCCAAACAAATCAAGCACCTCAGCACCCGAGTTGGTCATGCTGAGAGAAAGTGACCGTGTCACTCGGCTAAGGGTGAGATAACAAACTCTTGTTCAACAGCAGGGCCCGACAGCTTTCACTGGTTTACCCCTGCCGCATCATACGGGTGTCCAGCCCATCCCTTAGAACGCGTCCACAATCCCACCATCCTATCACAACACCTCTCCACCGCTTCCTATCACAGACAAGAGCTCTAGCTTCCACTATATTTAGACCTCTTTCCTGCAGTGCACTCATAACACCATCCATCCACGTCAATCACGGCCTATCCTCTTGGTCTACTTCCATTTACTTCCGCTTTGTAGATCCTCTTCATGTGTCCAACCCAACCGAGTACTCTCTTATCCACACGCTTGCTCAGTTCCACTACTACTCCAGTTCTGTCTCTCACAATTTCATTTCTCAATCTATCCAATCTTGTCACTCCTAACACACTCCTCAAACACTTCATCTCAAAACCTTGTAATTTCCTTCTCAAATCTGCGTTCAGGCTCCAAGTCTCTGCACCATATAACACAGTCGACACAATCACTCTCATTCAGTCCCCTCTTATCATCCATACTCATACACTGGTTGTTCATCACTCTCCTCAGAGCAGCCAAAACCTTGCTTCCTTGATTCACTCTGAGCAAAACCTCGCACTCCGTTCCACAATCGCAGCCACATCACAACCCAAGTACCTAAAGCTTTCGACTTTTTCCAGCACCTGTCCATGCAACCTTATTTATGGCGTGTTTTTTTTCCCTTAGAAATAAGGAAAGAAAGACGCGCAATAAATGACCGAAGGACTCTACCTCGCAAAAATCTGAAGACTACTTCCATATTTTCTTGCATAAGAAAGAATTCCAACTCGCGACAGGACAAAAAAAACTGGTGTTAATCCCTTCAACTGACAACAAGAGACTGAGCAAACTCGACATGCTGAAAAGAGCAGATGGCTGGACTTGCATGTGCAAGTATGTGTTAAGATGCATGTGTCGAAAAAAACTGACACTTTTAGAGTTTTCTTTGCGGATGCAATTGTTTTGCAAGATGTCCATTCAATTGATTTTATTTTTGGCTGTAGCTAGTCGTTCGTAAATTTCCTGACAATCAAGAAGCCTTGATCTAAGAGTGCTACAAAGCACAGGGTAGAAGACCAACTTTGGATATTTTTAATGAGCAAGACGATTTGCTACCTGCTAGATAAGAAAAAAAAAATGTAAAAAAGCTAAATTGTCTTATTTTATTCAAGAAACAAGGAAAACATCTTGAAACGGGGAAAAAATACTTAATTATCAAGGTTCTCTAGGTTTCTTCATTTACCTGATGTTGATTTGGTCACTACTGGCTAAACATAATCAGAGCAGAAGGAAGCGATCTCGGTTTTATCAACACAGGCTCTAGAAGACTAATGTGAGCAGTGGACCGTGAAAAAAAGGCTAACGGCCATATTGTAAATCATCTGATGAGTCTGTTTATTCTTAATGGGGAATTATAAGGTAAACTCCATGTATTACAAAACAAAATGTCAAACGATGTAGAAATGTTTTCTGTCTGCATTATGATGCTTTTTTGGAGTATATAGTTTACACGGTTGGATTCACTGGACGGTCCTGGACGTAACGACTCCATGTTATCAGATAATCATCTCAATCATGTGATGAGCTTAGTTGATGAGCTATCCCGGCTTTATAGTTTTGGGGTATCTTTGTGTTTTACCAGTTATCTAAATCACTAGTCATGTATTTAAATGAAATATTCTACAACACGACCTGTCGCTGTATAATACACATTAGGGCTTTCATGAAAGGGGCCGCAGCAAGCCATTTTTTCATATACAGAACAGTTCCAAGATCATCAATAAAGGAAACAATTTTTTTTCAGTTTTTGCTTGATCATGAGACATTTTCTTGTAATGTTTACGTGCACAAGAAAGCCTGCAAAATTTAAGAAACACATAAAGAAAGAAAGAAAAATCAGCATATCTGTTGCTCACATATGGGAGAAAAAAACAAGTTTGGTTTCAAGAACGCGTCAGGTTTCTTACATGGTCTTCCTAGGATTGGTGACTCCAGGAGTGCGTGTCCTCTTCCGGCACCTCCTGGTTCAGTTTGTTTCCTTTTGTGTCTGACCTCCCGTTCTTCCTGAATTCTACCGAATGGAAAAGAAACGTAATAATAAAAGAAGGGCACAACATCAGTGATCATTTTACCTCTGAAAATCTATGGGTCCCAACAGAGATCTATGGGTCCCCAAAATTTTGTGTTATCGAGGTTGAAATTGTAAATCGTCGACAAATATATACCGTATTTTCCGCACTATAAGGCGCACCTTAAAGTCTTAATTTTTTTCAAAAGCTGACCATGCGCCTTATAATACAGTGCTCCTTATATATGGATCAATATTAAGTCGCAAAGTCTTGCAACTAAGGCAAAGCAGCCGCCGACTCGATTTTCCCCTGAAGGCGAAGTCGTCCGCGGTGTATGATAGGATTTATATACCGGGGTTTCATTTCCTAACCAATGTGTCAATCATCATTTGAATCACTCACTATTGGTTAAAGTTATTCGGAGGTAAAGGGGCGGATCCTTTTTATCATTTACAGGCTGGCATTGGCTGAAGCGGCAAAACAAAGCCTGCAATTGGCCGAAAAAGATGAATGCGTATAGCACGTGGTTGACGGCATACAGAAAGCATTTTTTACTATTCTGTATTTGTATTTTATTCTGCTGGATTTGCTACACTCACGGATCTAAGAGGACCATGGCTGCACATTATTATTGAACACAACGACTTCGGTGAGCTACTTTGGCTATATATTTTCCCTGTAGCTTGTTTCAGACTGAACTCGATGTTTCTGTGATAAGCGGTGCAGATAATGGATGGAATGGAGTGTCTATTTTTAAATTAAACTCAATTCCAAGTGTTTATTGTCATATGCACAGTAAAGTTGCGAACGAAAATAGAAACTAAGGAATGGTTGGCATTTCTTGAATCCCAAGACTTTAACCTTCCGAATGATGGAACGATGCATTTGAGTTACATGGTACGGACACCGCATCCGCACGTGTTCTTGACACGTATTTGCGTCTTTGCAAGCTTTGGGAATGTTAAGGGGGTAATAAGTTGGACTGAACTATCTGACTGTTTTGTCGACGTTCCCATTGTAGCTCCTTATAATCCGGTGCGTCTTATGTATGTCAAATATAGGACCAAAAACTATTTTTTCGGGGTGGGCCCTATAACCCGGTGCGCCTTATAGTGCGGAAAATACGGTAATATAAATCTATATATTCATTCCGTTTTAATCATCAGTTTATTGGTAATACAAATCAGTTATCACTTCAAGAGTTTTCAGTTCACAACAATATTGTACATTATACAAAATACTATTACTGAAATAATTATATTAATCTATATTTTCATTCAGTTTTAATCACAGTTAATTGGTAATACACATCACAGAACATGTAGCATCCATTATCATCCTCCTCATAGCTTAACCAGGAATGTAATTTAGTCCATTTTGGCAGAAAAGTCCTTTTTCTTGCTAGGAGTATTCTTTTGTTTATTTTCTTTCGTCGAATCATTGGCTTCAACACACGTGTTTTCCTTGCCTCCGTGATCTTCCGAAGAATTTTTCCGCCGTTTTTTCGTGCCGGAATTATTGCAGTTGTTATCACTTTCTGCATTATGTTTCGACTTATTACTGACACTGAAGAAATTACCAATTTTGAATTGATTTTCACCTTCCCTCGACGACAAGCACCACAACAATGACGTCATTTCGAAGCAAAAAATCTCGTTTGCCGAGATCGGCATGCAGACGAAAACTCGAACTGCGAGACCAAAACAACAATGGCGGATTGTCTGACGAAAAGTTTGGAGTGCGGTAAATCTTTGTTAAAAAAAAAAAGGAATCGGATAATGATGACAATTTTGTGTCAAAAAAGTTGCGTCCCATGGACGCACGTTGATTTGACCCGATGCGTCCCCAGCAAAAATCATGCATCTAGGATGCAGGGACGCGGGCAAACCAGAACACTGCAACATCCTCATGACAAAATCTTAACTCACAGCTTAAGTTCCTCTTTGAAGAGCTCCAGGTTACTCTTTTTCTTCTTTTCTTCTGCCTTCTTTTTAAAAGGCTGCGGGATGAAATAAAGAAGAGAAGACTCAAAAGCTGCAACAGCTATTTTGGGCAATTGCATACACTTACTGTTTTTTTGCTCTCTGTTGATGATGCTGGCGTGACATCTTCTGATGGGGGAGCGAACCTGGAGGAAGGTCGATATAGTCTACTTTTGGTGGCCTCTGCCGCTTCTTCTTCTGCAAGAAGAGAAATAGTCCTCAAAGCAGGGGTCATCAACATGGTGCCCACCACCACTAGGAAGCCCCCTGAGAAGATCCGAGTAGCCTGCCAACCGGTTCTGAAAAGAACTCGCCAGTGATGGGTGACTGTGATTTTTCGTGATATTTGATTTCTAACTGCAGGGTTGGATGGCCAATTTTCCAAATTCTCCATTACCCAGCATCTTGGTCCATTTTACCTGCCCTGATGCACCTGTAGGGGGCGATGACACCACCCATGACAACGCTATGCAAACTAATGCCAGCTGTCGTTTTTCTTCTTTTTCCGTTTTTTTCTCCTTTTAAAAAAAATCTCATTGTGTTTATTTTTTTGTAATTTGTTACTTTTTTCTTGCTTTTTTGTTCTCTATTACCTTTTTTCCCTTTATTTGCTTCTTTCTTTTATCTGGCTTTTTTCTGAATTTTTCCTGCTCTTTTTTTTCTCTTTTTCTCTCCTTTTGTTTCATTTTTTCTCAGGTTTTCACTACTTTTTCATTTTGGTATTTTTTTTTCTTTTTTGTTCTATCCCCCTTCCTTTAAGTCATTTTGCGCACAATTTTACATAACATTTGGTTGTGTAGGGATGAAAGAAGCAAAACCAACCTGAAGAGCCGTTTGGGACCCGAAAGAGCCGGTTCTTTTTAGTAAGCCGAGCCGAAGAAGCCGGTTCTTTAAAAAATTTTACCGACTTTGCTCGACTTCGTTCAACTTCGACATTGACTTCCAAATACCGCATTTAGAACGCAACGTTGGGGGAACCCATGTATTTTTAACCTTCATGCACTGTAACTTTGACTTAATTCGGTTTTTAATTAGCAATTTGGAGCCCTGATTTTTGTGAGCTGGCTCGATTTTCTTGTGCGCGGAAAAGCTCTGGACAGTGCGCAATTGCGCACACACGCAGCTTGGAGGGAACATTGAACCCCTGCACTAAAAATCAGGAAAAAGCGTTTCGGTCTTCCTTTGGTGATGTTTAGAGTCAAGGACAATCTTTTCATCATAGGGGTCTTCGTGTTTAAGATGTGCTGTGTCATCGTAATTTCAAGCTTCGATGTCAAAACACAAATACGGTACGAGCATCAAAACTTAAGCTTGATTTGCAATGTAGTGCGGAGCGGTTTTAACCTTTGGTGGGATTCACGATGCCTCCACGGACGAATGTTTTCACTCCGCTCTTCTGGCTGGGCTCAAACGTTGCCAGAAATTCTTCAAAAACAACCGCTGCCTTTTCTTGCTCCTAAAAGCATCGAGACAATCACGCCATCGAGTTAAGCCCCAGAAATCCTCCAGCATCTTGAGGTGTCCTTACCTTTTTCTTTCGCACTTCTTTTTCTTTCCTTGTTAGTGTTTTGACTGGGGTGACGGTGCTTGCCTTCTTGTCAGCCATTCTTGCACTGCGACGAGACACAATTTGTTTTGGGTAAATTGACTCGGCCGGAAAAATGCCCTAATCGGCTCTACCTTACCGTGATTAGTAGCCAATAACTGAAGCTAACGTGACAAAATCAGAAAGGATTCAGCTGTTAAAATGAAGTGGATCGCCACCTCATTATCTCATCTCATTAGCTGCACCGCTTATCTTCAATAGGGTCGCGGGGGTGCTGGAGCCCATCCCAGCAATCATCGGGCAGTGGGCAGGGGACAGCCTGAACTGGTTGCCAGCCAATCGCAGGGCACACGGGGACAGACAACTCATTCGCTCGTTCACACCTAGGGACAATTTGGACCGGCCAATTTGACCTGAAATGCATGTTTTTGGAATGTGGGAGGAAACCGGAGTGCCCGGAGGAAACCCACGCAAGCACGGGGTGAACATACAAACTCCGCACAGGAAGTCTGGAGCTGGGTTTGAACCCACGCGCTAACCACTGCGTCACCATGGTTTTAAATAAGTGAAATAGTGTTGTTACGGCAGTCCTAATAGAATAGAATAGAATATACCTTTATTGACAGACTGCTGTCACTGTCTTGTACTACGGACAGACTGAAGAGATCTTTTCTTCCTCATGCCATGAGGCTCTTTAACTCCACCCGGCAGAGTAAAGGCCCACATTAAACCACACCACCTACATTGGATATTACCGAATCTTACTGCAATATGTATTCTGTGAAGCACTATTTAGTTACTCTATATAACACGCTACAGTGGGCATTTGCACGTCACACTGGGTATTTGTATATTGTATTCTTTTGGCTTTATTATTGCACTGTTCTCAGCTCAGGGATGCTGCTGGAAATGTGAATTTCCTTTCGGGGATGAATAAAGTATCTATCTATCTATTGTCATTGTTACAACATGGGTTGAATATATTGTGACAACGAAATTGGACGTGGCACTCCAGGGCCACATTTTACAGTGAGGATAAAGGAACAAAGAAGATGTTAGTACTGTCCTTGATTGCATAGGCTTTGTTTTCCTCCGGAGGGGATGTATGGGGGGGTGAGGGACAGACAGTGATGGCCGGATCCAACTAGATGTTTGATCTTACTGTACACACGGTCCAGTGTTTTTTCCCTTAATTGCTCAGTCCACGTATTGAATGAATTTGAGAAGCATGCCCGATTTAAGTCGCCGGAAACGATAGAAGCTCTGATAATCTGAGCCCTTTAGTGTTACCTGTGGTGTTCTGCAGGGTTCAGTACTTGGCCCACTTCTTTTCAGCATTTACATGCTTCCATGAGGAGAGATTATTCGCAAGTATGATATCTGTTTCCATTGCTACGCAGATGACACTCAACTATATCTTCCGATGGGGGAATCTGCCACACTAAACTGTGGAAATTTGGAGACCTGCCTCACTGAGATAAAAGATGGATGTCACTCAACTTCTTGCGCCTTAACTCTGAAAAGACCAAAATGCTGGTTATTGGTCCATCTAAATGACGTGATTTGTTCTCAAAAACTGCTCTGAACATTGACAAATGTCACATCACACAGAGTGACTCAGTTAAAAATTTAGGTGTCATATTTGACCCCAATCTGTCCTTTCAAACACACGTAAAGAATATCACTAGAACAGCTTTTTTCCATCTTCGCAACATTGCTAAAATTCGGCTAATGCCGTCTCAGTTAGATGCGGAGGTTATAATTCATGGGTTTGGATGACTGTAATGCACTACTCTCCGGTCTCCCGATGTCCAAAATCAAGAGCCTTCAGCTGGTACAAAATGCTGCAGCGAGGCTTTTAACCAGGACAAGAAAGTTTGATCACATGACCCCGATTTGAGCTCACCTGCATTGGCTCCCTGTTAGCTTAAAATGTGATTTCAAGGTTCTCTTGGTATTATACAAAATCATGCATGTACTTGCTCCCTCATATCTTTCAGATTTAATTTCCCCTTATGTTCCGGTCTGGAGTCTTCGCTCTGAAAATGTTGGTCTACTAGTGATCCCAAGAGCCAAGAAGAGATCTGCAGGTTCGAGAGGGTTCTCCATTCAGGCCCCGGTGCTATGGAATGCTCTTCCCCCTGAGATGCGATCGTCAACCTCAGTGGAAATGTTTAAATCTAAGCTTAAAATACACTTCTATTCTATAGCTTATGAATCACCTATATTTCATGTTGACAATATCGGTGTATTATTTACCTTCATGTAGGTTTTAGATCAGGGGATGGTGTCATAATAGTCTGTGGTTTGCAATAATCGGTGGTCTGTGCAGCTCTTTGAGATTAAGGGTGTCACAAATAAACATGACTTGACTGGACCACAACCTTTTGTGCAATTTGTCCTCATTTAAAGTCTCACACGTCTAGTTGTAAAACTAAATATTAAAGTCCTACACTCCTGGAATCAAAGCTTCTGAAAGTTAACATTTTGATTTTGAATAAATGGGGAAGAAAAAAAAGTCAGGGGATTCATATTTTCACAGAAAATCCACGATTGCATGTCCCTTTGCCTAAACGCAGGCCTTTGTGTTTTCACGCACCCTTGCTTGTAATCGGCTCCTCTTTTATGAACAGTCATTTTCATTGGAATGAGGCTTAATAACAGCCTGACACCAATTTTTCTGCACAGTGGTTATTTTGAAGCTGAGGTCAATAACAAGCACCTTGAGAGGAAAACAAAACGCATCACAACCAGAGTAGCTTCTGCAGATTATGCATGAGTAAAGTCATTGTTGATTACAAAAGACTGACTTTCCGAGGTGAGAGGGTAAAAAACAAATACGTGTTTTAAAAGTAACACGTCCATTTTTCAACACCTTCGTCCTCTCACCTCCGATCGATGCTTCCGTTTGCTAACGTTGCTATGCTAACCACATCAACACATCATCCGAGACGATGCAAGCTAACTGCTCAATAAAAAAGAACCATTCTATCACAAAAACATCCCCCTTTAAAACACTCCTGACTCCCTAGTTTTAAAAATAATAACACAAACAACGTCAAATAACGTAGTCGCTAAGCTAGCGCAGGACACCGCTAGCCGTTAGCAACAAATAGCATTGCATCGTTTATAAAACGTTTATAAAAGAGAGAAAAAAGCAGACACGGCAGCTTCCGAGCTTCATTATTTAAAGTACAACTTACGGTGTTGAGGCTTTTTATTGCTTCGCCATTTCTGGCAGGGACAAATAATAAACACGAGGATAACAACAAGCTAGCGCATAGCGGCGAGGAGAGTTCATGAATATGTATGAGGCTAAGGGGGGCATGAGTGCATTTCATTATTTTTTTCGAATTGAATCAAATGTATGTGTAAAGTGCTTTTCGGGCAATAAATTGCCACTAAAAATATTCAGTGTATAATAATAAAATACAATCTCCATCCAACAACCCGAAAACATCCATCCATCCATTTTCTGCACCGCTTATCCTCAGTAGGGTCGCGGGGGTGCTGGAGCCCATCTCAGCTATCTTTGGGCAGTGTGCAGGGGGACATACGGTTCAGGTCCTCTTATATCACTCAATTAAAACAAATATTCAATCATAAATACATTTCATGTTTTTTTTTTAATCCTAAAATTGAAGTATTTTTTGGAACATTCCAATTGTGCATGCTCCTGTGTTTTAAAATGCTAGGTGCCAGTTTTTATCCAGCTCTATCTAAAATAATAATTATAAATTGCCCAAAACAGAGTACTACTCTTGATAAATTCCTCGGCTGATGAAACAGACATAGCATGTAAACAGCAGAACAAAATGGAGCAATTCTCATGGAAACAGGCTAACAAATGTCTTCATTCTGAACCCTTTTGATCGGAAAGTACACGCTTTTATGAAAACCTTGTGACTGTCATATCAGTTTTAATAATAATTACATTTACCGTATTTTCTGCACTATAAGGCACAACGGATTATAGAATAGAATAGAATAGAATCTCCCTTTATTGTCATAGTTACAAAATGGGTTGAACATATTGTGACAACGAAATTGGGCATGGCACTCCAGTTTCACATTTAACAGTGAGGATAAAATAAAACAAAGAAGATAAAGGAACAAAGAAGATAAGGTTATAGTTACAATTTACACAATATTTACACAAGATGCAAAGTGAGAAAATAAAGCCTGTGGTATATTTTTCATATACTAGGTACACTGGACTACAAGGTGTATGGAATTATAAGTACAATAAGAGCTAGATGTCAGGACCAGAACGGAGACAGGACCCACTTGCGTTGCGTTAAGTTTTAGTGGAAGAAAGAGAACGGGTTGCGCCCACGATCCGGTGAAGCAGGTCGCTCTGAATGCGGAAGTGGATCTTCGGTGGCGAGCGATGGCGGTGTCGGGAACGGAAAAACGGGTCGGTAGCCGGGTGAAGGATTTTATATTTTATTTACTTGACTATAAGGGATTTTATACAATTTTATACAAGTTACATTTATTGAATGCAATGAAGATTTTTCACAGAGGAGGCTTAAGTTCCATGACAGGTCGCACCGTTCCAAGTGTGGAGTTTTTTGGCTGGGGAATTTTGATAACGGGGACAAGGGCTGACGCCGGAGGAGCATCTGTGACGCGGGAAAAGCAGACATTGTTTGGAGAAGTTGTTCTGATAAGCTTTGTTGTTGTGAGTTTTTTTAGACGTGGCGGCGTCCTCCGGCGAGGAGGTGGTGAAGCTGGCATCTGGCCCGCCCCATGGGAGGAGTCATCACGCCCCATGGGGGTGGCCAACACGCCGGCTTGTCAAAAGAACTTCAGAAGACAGAACTTCAAGAAAGAAGACAGAAAATAGATCGATCGTGAGACGTACAAGAAAATCTGTACGGTCAATGATGGGTACCATCCGGTATACACCGACGATCACCAAACGGCAAATCAATCGAGTCAAACGAGTTTGCCGCGGTAGCCTCTATCTCGGTATCGTTTTTTTTTCGTTGCAAACGAAGCGAGCGGTTTGATGCTACTGTGCGCATGCGTCTGCCGCCTGGGGATTTCCCATCATGCATCATTCCGATCACACGTGAACAATGTGAAAGCAGAGCAGTAGACCTACATTACAACATAGTTTTGAATTTTCTTTTGATACAATCATCGAGTCGCAACGGCCGAACCTGAATTCAAACGCCGTAAGTCATTCTGATCTGAAAACAACAGGCGGGGGTGATTGAGTCAGTTTGAAATACATGTGTAGTGAAAGGAAGTCCGTCTCTTTTTAGAGAACCGGCTTTTTCAGCTCAACTCATTCAAAAGAGCCGGCTCTCCAACGGCTCACTTGCTTTAATGCATTATATTACGAATTATGATGTTGTATAAAGAAGTTAAGAAAAAAAGGAAGTATAAAAGGAGAAGATGAAAAAAAGGACAGGTTTGTGTTCATCCCTTTAATGAGTATATTACCAACAGTAATTTAATGCAGAAAATAAATTCATAACTTGAATAAGAAAATGTATTATTCTACTTATTTGTATTTGCATGTATTTTTTTCTTCTACAGTGAACGTCCAAGCGACTTCGTTTTTAGACTTTTTTTTTATGATAAACTTCATTCATGTCGAGCAACTCAGGATCTTTGTCACGGGACCGGACCAGATCGGAGGCAGGAGGCAGGAAGGAAGAACTCATTCGCGTTAACGATCAGATACTTTTATTAAGGAAATAAAAGTCGTCCAACACTCAGGGACAAAACAAAAACAGGCTTACAGGCAAACAGGAACTCAGACTAGGAACACTAACAAAACAGGCTTTAACTCAGAAAGGGCAAACACAGGTGTCATCAAGTCAAACAGAACAGATTAATGCAGAACAGAAAACGCAATGAACCAGCAACCCGCAAAACCCACAACCCACCCTTAAGAAGCCCGCACGCAAATTAGACGATCTGCTCCAGCCGGTGCCCAGGGGGCGGGGCCAGCCGGTCGCCACGGCGACCATGCTGGACATGACAATCTCAAAACAAAATGTTCATGAACAATATATATGATATGGCGAAACACATGTTAAACTACATAAATAAACACGTTTGGAAAAAAAATATGGTGTAAGATTATTTTGTATTTTGTAAGGCAGGGGTGTCAAACTCGTTTTAGCTGGGGGCCACAAATGCTATGAAAAATCTCACGGGGGCCGGACTAGTAAATTTAAGAGAAAGAGAAAGGGAGAAAAAGAGAGAGAAAGAGGGGAAGGGAAAGAGAGAGCGATAAACAGATAGAGAGAAAGAGTAACAGTGAGAAAAAACAAGAGCAGAATTGAGATATAATACTTGAGAAATAAATAGAGGAATTAAGAAAAAAAAGAAAGAAATGAAGAGAATGAGAGAAGTGAAACGACAGAGAAAGAAAGAGTTAAAGAGTGAGCAGGGAAAAAAGAGACAAAGTGAGGTGAGAGAGGGATCAAAAAAGGGAGAGAAAGAGAGGGTGAGAAGGAAAGAGACAAATAGAAAGCAAGAAAGACAATTACAGCATAAGTTACAGAGAGGAAAGAGAAAGAGTTGGAGAGTGAGAGAGAAATAGAGAAAAGAGAGTGAACAGAAGAAAGAAAGAAAGAGAGGGAGAGAAATAGAGAAATACTACCACAGCTGTTTGCAAGTGTTAACTGGCTTGGGTAACTTCAGGTGGACATATTTAAAACTGCAGCTCATTTTTCTCTTGCACTTCTCTCACTGTTGTCTTGCGGGCCAGATTCAAACCACTGGTGGGCCTGATCTGGCCCCGGGCCGCCTGTTTGACAACCTGTGTTGTAAGGGAATGGAGCCCTGGAGCTTGACAGGTACGGTGTCCAAATCAACCCAATCAATCAGGCGTTCTGCAGCATCCTCTCCAGCACCCACGGTGGTCCACGCCCTTGCACCTCCCCTCCGCCATACACGCCCCTGCGCGCGCATGGGCGTAGAAGCTGCCGCTGTGCGCTGCTGCCGCTGCCGTCGTCAGACTCGATTCCTCTTCCTTTTTTTTTCTCTCCTTTTTCTTTTTTTAAAACGAACATGGCGTCCGGTCAAGGAAACGTGGGTGCCGTGACGGCGCTCCAGAACCACCACCACTACCCGAGCGGACCTCACTGGAGTCCGGGGAGCGGCCAGTACCAGGACCAGTACCACCAGCAATACCAGCAGCAGCACACGGGCCGCAGTCTGGAGCGCGTGGTAGAAGATGCCGCCTGCTCCGGGATCCTCAACCTGAGCGGGAGGAAGCTGAGGGAGTACCCGGGGGTGAACCACGACCTCACCGATACGACGCAAGCGGGTGAGCGAGCTTTCTATATTCCAGGTTTACTGCGATTGTCTGTTTGCACAAAGCGGAAGATGGGGGTCCTCAATTTAAGCACGAGGGGGTCCTGAATTGGAGTGATTTCGGGGACACCCCCCTTCCCCTCATCCCCCTTCCTCTCATTAAGAATAAGAGAGAGATCGTGAGGAGCATCCTTACTGTCTGTGTCGCTAAAGCAGAAGAGAATATTTCGGAAATGAATTTTGGAGCGCCGTCGTTTCAGTCTCGTGCGGACAAAAGATGCTCCGTGCAGCCTCACCCTTCTGCATGCATGCGTGCGCGTGCATGCAGAAACGGGGAAGACACGCGTGTCTCGGTTCCGATCGCCTACCTCCGTTTCTCGATGGCTACGAAGCGGATAGGTTCCTTAAAACGGAATGTATTGCTCTACAAAATTCAAAAGTTTATATCCGGTACTTAAGTATTTCCATTGTACATACTTGTCAAGCTCCAGGGCTCCATGCCCTTACAAAATTTCAATTTGTCCCACCTGTCCCGTTTTTTGCTCCCGTTCGTCTCCGGCTACGACCCGTTTTTGATCCCGACCACGTCTGCTCTCCTGTCCCGGCTTATTGATGTCGTTTAACACGTTATATTGTACATGTGTTTCGTTATATCATATATATTGTTCATTAACATCTACCGAGTTGCTCGACATGAATGAGGTTTATTATAAAAAAACGTTTACTGTAGTAGAAAAAAATACATGCAAATAGAATTAAGTACAATAATACATTTTCTTATTCAAATTATGAATTCATTTTCTGCATTCAATTATTGTTGGTAATATACTGATTAAAAGGGACAACCACAAACCTGTCTTTTTTTCATTTTCTCCTTTTATACTTCCTTTTTTTCTTAACTTCTTTATACAACATCATCATTCGGAATATAATGCATCAAAGCAAGTGAGCCGTTGGAGAGCCGGCTCTCTTGAATGAGTCGAGCCGAAAAAGCCGGTTCTTTAAAAAGAGACGGACTTCCTTTCACTACACAACTACCACATGAAATCTGATGTTGAATGATGCATGATGGGAAATCCCCAGGCGGCAGACGCATGTGCACAGTAGTATCAAACCGCTCGCTTCGTTGGCAACAAAAAAAAAACATACCGAGATAGAGGCTACCGCGGCCAACTCGTTTGACTCGATTGATTTGCTGTTTGGTGATAGTCGGTGTATACCAGATGGTACCCATCATTGACAAATTTGCGTTTTTCCGTACAGATTTTCTTGTACGTCATATACGTCTTAAAATGCATCATAAACCTACTTTGTACGGCAAAAACGTACAGCTTGACAGGTATGCAAATGCTCTACAAAAATAAAAGTTTCTATCCGGTACTTAAGTCTTCACATAATTGTCACAGGAGCGGACCAGATCGGAGGCAGGAGGCAGGAAGGATGAACTCAATCGCGTAACGACCAGATACTTTTATTAAGGAAATAAAAGTCGTCCAACACTCAGGGACAAAACAAAACAAAAACAGGCTTACAGACAAACAGGAACTCAGACTAGGGATACTAGGGACTAGGCTTTTACTCAAAACGTGCAAACACAGGTTTACTCCGAATCAAACAAAACAGGACAGAGCAAAACAGAACAGAAAATGCAAAGAACCAGCCACCCGCAATACCCACAACCCACCCATAAGAAGCCCGCACGCAAATTAGACGATCTGCTCCAGCCGGGCCCCAGGGGGCGGGGCCAGCCGGTCGCCACGGCGACCATGCTGGACATGACGATAGTAGTATTGCTTTAGTCGTTCTGTAATATTTTTGGAATAGTTTTATAGTATTTCTATAGTAGTCGTTTTGTAGTATTTCTTTAGTATTTTTGTATTAGGACTGTAATTTTATTTAGTTGTGTTTCTGTTGTAATATTTATGGAGTAGTATTTTTTGTATCATAGTATAATGGTAGTGGTATTTTAGAGGTATTTCCATAGTAATATTATTTCAGTATTTAAGTAGTATTTTTGTAGTATTTCCATAATCATATTATTTTAATATTTAAGTCATATTTTTGTAGTATTTCCATCGTTGTATTTTTCCTGTTTTTATTTTGTAGTTTTGTATAATTTGTCATGATTACCGATATGCATTACCTGTGCCCGCTCCTTTGGCGCCAACTGCCTCGGACTCTGATTGGCTCCCCGTCCCTATTCAAACCCACTCCTGTCTGTCGCCGTTTGTCAGTCCGTCTGCGAACCTCAGTTGACACTAGGCAAGTCTTTTTTCGACCCTGACTCCCACCTGTCCCGTTTTTGCTCCAGTCTATCTCCGGCTACGGCCCGTTTTGACATTGATCACGTCCGCTCTCCCGTCTCGGCTCACGACCCGTTTCTGACCCCGACCACGTTTTTGCTCTCCTGTCCCGGCTATCGACCCGTGTTTTCTGTCCTTGACACCGCCATCGCTTGCTACTGAAGATCCACTTCCGCGTTCAGAGCGACCTGCTTCCCGCGCCTAGCGAACTCTAGATTTAATAAAACTTGTGAGAAACGTAACGCAATTGGGTCCTGTTTCCGATCTGGTCCTGACATGCCTTTATATTGGGGTTTATTATGAGGTTACTTCTTCATTTGTGCTTTTTCTATGCATTCATGTTAAAAGGTCATGTGATGATGAGGAGTTACTCCTATAGCACAGGTGTCAAAGAGGCGGCCCGCGGGCCAGATCAGGCCCACTAAGGGATTGAATCCAGCCCGCCAGACAACACTCAGAGAAGCGCAAGAGAAAAACAAGCTGCAGGTTGAAATAGGTCAACTTGATGTTGCCAAAGCCAGGTGCCTCCAACAAAGACACTCTACTTGTATTTATTTCTCTCTCTCTCTCTTTTCCACCCCTTTTCTCCCACTCTGTCTCTTTCTCTCTCTCTCTCTCTCTCTCTCTCTCTCTCTGTCTTTCTCTTTCTTTTCCACCCCTTTTCTCCCATTCTGTTTCTGTCTCTTTCACTCTCTGTGTCTCTCTTTTTCTCTTCCTTTGTTGCTCTTTGTCTCTCTGTGTCTTTTAACCTCTTTTGCTCTAACTTCCCTTTTTTCCTTTTCTCTCTTACTCTCTTCATACCCTTTGCGCTTTCTTTTCTCATTTCTCTTCATCTGTCTTTCTATTTCTCTTTGGATTTCTTTCTTCCTCTCCCTTTCTTTTCCCCTCTTTTTATCTCTTGTTTCTCACACTCTCTCCCGCTCTCTCTTTCTCTTTTTTTATCCCACCCTCTCTCTTTTTCCCCCCTCCCTCTTTCTCTTATATCTTTATCTCTTTTTTCCACCCCTTTTCTCACTATTCCTCTTTTTATCTCTTTTGTTTCTCACACTCTCTACCTCTCTCTTTTTCTTTCTTTGTCCCACCCTCTCTCTTTTTCCCCTCCCTCTTTCTCTTATTTCTTTATCTCTTTTTTCCACCCCTTTTCTCGCTATTCCTCTTTTTTTCTTTTTTTGTCCCACCCTCTCTCCTTTTCCCTCCCTCTTTCTCTTATTTCCTTATCTGTCTTTTTCTTTCTCTTTAATTTATAAGTCCGGCCCCCAACAGAATGTTTGTTCTATCATGTGGCCCCCGAGTTCAAATGACTTTGACACCCCTGTCCTAAAGAGTCTTCTCTTATGTGTCCGTTTACCAGATGTGCTTGCATTTATGTCTGAAATGCAATTTTGCTGATCCTTTAGATTCTCTTTGTACCTCCAACTTATCCGTTCTCTCTTAAACATTAGGATTCTTGCTTTCGTAGTGTTTTATCTTTTATCTTTTGTCATAATGACGGATTTGGATCACCTGTGCCCGCTCATTTGGGTCCAGCCGCTGTGGGCTACCTGATTGGTTCTCCGGTTGTCAGTCCGTCAGAGAACCTCTGTTGTTACAAGTCAAGCATTTTGACCCTGACTCCCGCCTGTCCCGTTTTTGCACCTGTTTTTCCACCCCTTCCGTTCCCTCGCGGGTTCTGATTGGCTCCCGATCAGTATTTAAACCCAGTCTTGTCTGTCCCCCTTTCTCAGTCTGTTTGCGGACCTCTGTGGACACTAAGCAAGCCTTTTTCGACCCTGACTCCCACCTGTCCCGTTTTTGCACCTGTTTTTCCACCCCTTCCGTTCCCTCGCAGGTTCTGATTGGCTCACGATCAGTATTCAAACCCAGTCCTGTCTGTCCCCTTTTGTCACTCTGTCTGCGAACCTCTTTTTACTCTAGGCAAGCCTTTTTTGACCCTGACTCCCACCTGTCCCCTTTTTGCACCTGTTTTTCCACCCCTTCCGTTCCCTCGCGGGTTCTGATTGGCTCCCGATCAGTATTTAAACCCAGTCCTGTCTGTCCCCTTTTGTCAGTCTGTTTGCGAACCTCTGTGAACACTAGGCAAGCCTTTTTCAACCCTGACTCCCACCTGTCCCGTTTTTTGCTCACGTTTGTCTCCGGCTACGACCCGTTTTTGATCCCGAGCACATCTGCTTTCCCGTCCCGGTTTACAACCCGTTTCTGACCCTGACCACGTTTTCGCTCTCCTGTCCCGGCTATCGACCTGTTTTTCCGTCCCTGACACCGCCATCTCGTTTTACTGTAAACAGTCAAATGTTTGGGTTGGAAATATTTGAGTCTCGAGTTGACCGATCCACGTGTTGTGTCAATATGACACTGCTATTTGGTTTCATCGCTTCAAATGGTTTTAAACAACCCTAGAATGTAAAAAATACCAAATAAAAGCTAGAATGAGGTGATTTATCCACCAAAAGTGTTTTTTAAAGGGACAGTGTGTCATATTTGACCACCAGATTTCGCCTGATTTTGTAGCGCAACTGAAAACGAGTGCTAAAAAGCACGGGGAAGGATAGAATCGAAGGAGACTCAAGGGACCGAGCTGCATTATTTTTCTCCGATTTTTTTGAACACAGCCTTTTGCACGGTTTTTGTTTTTCAGTTACCCGTAGCAGCACGATGACTGACAATTTATGTAAGCTTCTTTTAAGTGAGGCTCGTGGTCTGTCCAAAAAACTTTTTAGTAAATATTGTAATATTAGGGGTTTTATTCACAATACTTACTTAGAGGAAACTCGTGTAGGGTTCTTTTTCAGTGTTCTCTGCATTTTTAAACACCAATTGTTGCAAAACTGCTGATCTTTGAGAGAAGTCTTGTCCCCTATCGTAGACAGAGAGAGGGCAGGATAGGGACAGAGGGGGAAGGGGAGGTTGTGAGAGATCAGGATTGGACAGTCACTTTATATTGTTTTACTGACTTTTGTTGTGAAAAAAAAAATATTTGAAGAGCAGTTGCCCATTTCTACTTGACCCGTTGTCTCAAGTTGTGAGAGTATGTTTTATTTATTTTACACTGCACTTAAACACACGTATATTGTCTGCTGCTGTTTTTTATTTTGTGATATTGTTTACTGTTTATATTTTTTGCATTTCAGATTAGGATAGATCTGTTGCTGGTGAGGTGCAAAAAATTATTTGATTTTTTTTTTTTAAGTAATGGAAGTAGTTACTTTCCCTGGTAAATAATGACTTATAAAATATAGTAAATGTCATGATTACCGATGTGAATCACCTGTGCCGGCTCATTTGGCACTGCCGCGGGTTCTGATTGGCTCCCTGTCAGTATTTAAACTCCTGTCAGTCCCCCTGTGGTCAGTCCGTCTGCAAATCTCCGTGTTTTCTAGGCAAGCCTTTTACGACCCTGACTCCCGGCTATCCCGTTTTGCTCCTGTCTGTCCCTGGCTGAGACATGTTTGGATCCTGACCTCGTCTGCTTTCCGTCCCGGCTTACGACCTCTTTTTGTCCCCGACTACGTCTAGTCTCCCGTTCTGGCTCACGACTCGTTTCCGACCCCGACCACGTCTTGCTCTCCCAAGGCAAGCATTTTCACCCTGACTCCCGCCGGTCCTGTTCTTGAACCTGTTTTTCCACCTCTCCGTTACTGACCCCCCCGTTTGTCTCCGGCTACAAACCGTTTTTGATCCGGACCACCTTTTTGCTCTCCTGTCCCAGCTACCGACCAGTTTTCCGTCCCTGACACCGCCATCGCTCGCTACAGAAGATCCACTTCCGTGTTCGGTTCACAACGACTTGCTTCCTGGATCGTGGGCGCAGCTCTTCCTCTCTCTTTCAATAAAACTCATGGTAAACGTCACGCAAGTGGGTCCTGTTTCCGTCCTGGTCCTGACAGTAAATCAGTTACAGAATCTTTTTTGGAATTAATGTCGAGTAACTATAACTCGTGACCTTTTTAAAGTAACATGGCCGATACTGGTAGTGAGCAATTGGTAGTAGTGGTAATAGTTGTCAAAGCGTAGTTCCACAAGTGGCTGTTAGGGTCCGGGCAGAGTGTGAGTCATCTGACTCGTGAGCAGTGTTGTGTGTGTTGTGTTGTGCGAAAAAAGCAAAGAGTCCTCTCACACGGGGGTGTCTGTTTGCAGTGTGCCTTTGGCACTTTGTCTCCGCTCGGTTTGTTTTCTCATGGGAAAGGGCCGGGGGCAAAAAAATGGCCTGACCTTGAAGAACGACCTTGCAGAAAACCGGACCGACGTTTAGCTTCATATATCAGTTTTACTGTAAAGCCCCGACTTTTTTTCACAAGAACATTGAGGGATAGGCTACCGTATATTACTAAAACTCTTACTGTGTGTCAGGACCAGAACAGAGACAGGACCCACTTGCGTTGCGTATCTCACAAGTTTTAATTGGAAGGAAGAGAAAAGGCTGCGCCCACGATCCGGTGTTCGCCGGACAAGGTGAGCAAGACGCTCTGGGACAGGAGAGCAAAAACGTGGTCGGGGTCAGAAGCGAGTCGTAAGCCAGAAAAGGAGAGAAGACATAGTCAGGGACAAAAAAAGGATGGAAGCTGGGACTGGGAGAGCAAGGCGTGGTCAGGGTCGGTAGCGAGTTGTAAGCCAGAACGGGAGAGTTTAATATAAAGGCATGTCAGGACCAGAACAGAAACAGGACCCACTTGCATTGCGTATCCCCCAAGTTTTTATTGGAAGGAAAAGAAAAGGCTGCGCCCACGATCCGGTGAAGCAGGTCGCTCTTAACGCGGACGTGGATCTTCCGTACCGAGCGATGGCGGTGTCAAGGACGGAAAACACAGGTCGATAGCTGGGACAGGAGAGCAAAAACATGGTCGGGGTCAGAAGCGAGTCGTAAGCCAGAAAAGGAGAAAAGACGTAGTCAGGGACAAAAAAAGGATGTAAGCTGGTACTGGGAGAGCAAGGCGTGGTCAGGGTCGGTAGCGAGTTGTCAGCCAGAACGGGAGAGTTTAATATAAAGGTATGTCAGGACTAGAACAGAAACAGGACCCACTTGCGTTGCCTATCTCACAAGTTTTAATTGGAAGGAAGAGAAAAGGCTACGCCCATGATCCGGTGTTCGCCGGACACGGGAAGCAAGTCGCTCTGGTACTCGGATGGAGCTCTGAATGTGGAAGTGGATCTTCCGTGGCGAGTGATGGCGGTGTCAGGGACGGAAAAAGCGGGTCGGTAGCCGGGACGGTAGAGCAAAAACGTGGTCGGGTCGGAAACGGGTTGTAAACCGGGACGAGAGAGCAGACGTGGTCAGGATCAAAAACGGGTCGAAGCCGGGGACAGACCGGAGCAAAAAATGGGACAGGTGGGAGTCAGGGTTTAAAAAGGCTTGCCTAATGTTCACAGAGGTTCACAGACGGACTGACAAAAGGGGACAGACAGGACTGGGTCTGTGTACCATCAATCTTTGTAAATATCTCATGTTTCAATGT
This sequence comes from Urocampus carinirostris, assembly GCF_059441175.1. NCBI lineage: Eukaryota > Metazoa > Chordata > Actinopteri > Syngnathiformes > Syngnathidae > Urocampus > Urocampus carinirostris. The sequence goes on from NC_142365.1 coordinate 1,769,398, forward strand.
GGGCACATGCGGCTTATAGTCGGGTGCGGCTTATGTATGTACAAAATGTTTTTTCCTCTAAAAATGTACTGCGTACGACTGCTCTATAGTCTGGTACTATTAAACTGGTACAAGGAGGTCATTTTGAAACCATTACGAAGAACAGTGTTCCTCGAGATTTTGGTTTAAAGAAAATGCTTTCTTGGCTCAAAAAGGTTAAGAAACTCTGGTCTCAAGAATTTGTTGGCTCTCGTATTGACCGACGAAAGCCCCCCTCCTCAAAACGCACAACAAAACAGGAACGATAAGAAATTGCAATGTTTGCTTCTCCGTCCACGCTGACCTGACCCTGCAAGCTACGACCACGTGAGCCAAGCTTGAAAATCAAAGTTCCTCCTTCTCGGTGATTTTCCGGCCCCGGGGTCTTTTGGCGCCTGTCTGTACACGCTCGGAACGTGACGGGGACGTCGGCGTGCGGGTGACTCACTTTAATGGCGTCACGGTTCCGTCCCACTTCACCGGTCCAGGATGATAATCACGTGTTTGTATTAATATGTCAATGAAGCTTAGATACAAAACTAGGAAACTTTATACGTACCTTGTGACTTATTTGTTTTTTGTTGTTGCACTTTTTTTCTTTGCACTATTATTACGATGCTCTATTATTTTTGATTTACAAATATCGCACTATTTTTATAACGTAGGCCATTCCCTAAGCCAGGTTTCGGGCATCTTTTTGACCCAAAGAGCCCTCAAAGCTAAAAAAAATATATATATATATTTGTTATGAGGGAGCTACACCAAAATTCACTAAAACCACCAAAACAGCTCTCCAGAACTAAAACAGGATCAGGACCCAAACGTGTGACGTTCTCACACAAGCCTTTTATTTTACGGGAAATGGGGAGTCATAGGCGTCAGGCAGCGGTCTGGCGTGGAAAGACAGGAAGCCAGAGACTGACGAGATCGATACCAATTGCCCGAGTTGATATCGGACAGATGGGGTCGATATCTGACAGGACGGACAGACGGGATTAATAATGAAACAGGATATCGAAAATAAGCAATTCAAACTAGACAGGAAGAAAACCGGAGAGAATAATAAACGGGACAAAAATAGAAGGAAACGAAACTGAAAATCGATATTAAACAGGACAAAAATAAACGGGAACAACACCGGACTGGAAATACCAACAGGAAAACAGGACTGACAAAGGAAGAGTGAGAGCACTGAGCCTAAAAAGACGGAAAGCCAGTCTGTTAATGAGCCGCAGCTGGCGCCACATGGGCGGGGCCAATTGGGCGTCATGGCAACCGTGACAATTTCACTGTGTGATTTTTGATAAAATCCATAAAATCTATGAAATAATAATTATCCCAGTGTCCGATATAAATGTAAATATAACACTTAAAATTGTTTTCCTTCCAGCAGTGATTATCCTCAAAACGTTTGGAGGCTGACTCCCTATTGGTGTGTGAGTGTGTGTGTGAATGGGTAAGTGTGAAGCAGATTGTAAAGCGCTTTGGGAGGTCATCATTGACTTGAAAAGCGCTATAGAAATGCAGGCCATTTACCATTTAGCATCTTGATTATCCTCAAAACGTTTGGAGGCAGACTCCCTATAGGTGTGTCAGTGTGTGTGTGAATCGGTAAGTGTGAAGCAGATTGTAAAGCGCTTTGGGAGGTCTTCATTAACTTGAAAAGCACTATAGAAATGCAGACCATTTACCATTTAGCATCTTGATTATCCTCAAAACGTTTGGAGGCAGACTCCCTATTGGTGTGTGAGTGTGTGTGTGTGAATGGGTAAGTGTGAAGCAGATTGTAAAGCACTTTAGGAGAGCTTCATTGACTTGAAAAGCGCTATAAAAATGCAGACCATTTACCATTTAGCATCCTGATTATCCTCAAAACGTTTGGAGGCTGACTCCCTATTGGTGTGTGAGTGTGTGTGTGTGAATGGGTAAGTGTGAAGCAGATTGTAAAGCGCTTTAGGAGAGCTTCATTGACTTGAAAAGCGCTATAGAAATGCAGACCATTTACCATTTAGCATCTTGATTATCCTCAAAACGTTTGGAGGCTGACTCCCTATTGGTGTGTGAGTGTGTGTGTGAATGGGTAAGTGGAATTCGTCCTTTGAAGGTACTGGAAAAAATAAAAACTGTGCCTTAAAAGTGCTTGGATTTGGCCATGAAAAAAATGTAAATGGGCCACAGATGGCGTATGGTGTCGGTTGGAAGGGGAGAGGGGGAAGGGGTCTTCTTCCAATCTCCGGTGCTTCCAAGTATCCCCAGCTGGGATGCTTTACAGCAGGGGTCTCAAAGTCAATTGAGTTGGGGGCCAATCAAGCTAGGATCCAGATGATCCGTTTTTTGACCCAGCCTTTCACAAAGAAAGACAAAAAGAAGGGACATTTTTTTGTTTTAAAAAGGAAGGTTAGAAGAAAGAAGAAAAATAAGCAAAGAAGGAATCCCCCAAAAATTAGGGGGAAAGAAAGCAAAAAAGAAAAATGGAGAAGAAATAACAAAGGACAGAAAGAAAAGAAAGGAATTGTAGAGAAAAAAGTCAAAATTGGGAAAAAAAGCATTTTTTTTGTCTTTTCTTGTCATATTTGTATTTTTCTCTTTTTCTTTTTTCATTTTTTCTTTTTCTTTTTTTTCCCCGAGGTTTTCCACCTCGTTTTATTGTCATTTTTCTTATTTTTGTCCTCATTTTTCCTTTTTTATTTCTTTTGCTTTTCGTTTTTCTTTTGTTAGTTATTTTTATCACGGTTGCCATGGTGCCTAATTGGCCCCACCCGTGTGGTGCCAGCTGCGGCTCACTAACAGATTGGCTTCCCTTCTATTTAAGCTCAGTGCTCTCACTCTCCCTTGGTCAGTCCGTCAACGAACGTCTGCCCCGCAAGTCTTGGGTTCTGACTCTGTCTATTTTCCTGTTGGTATTTCCTGTTCCCGTTCATTTTTTCCTGTTTAATTTCAGTTTCCAGTTTTGTTTCCATCTGTTTTTGTCCTGTTGATTATTTTCTCCAGTTTTCGTTCCCGTCTAGTTTCTCCTGTTTATTTTTGATCTATCCTGTCTGTCCTGTCCAGTATCGACCCCATCCGTCCGGGAATTGATCTCGTCAGACCGCTGCCTCACGTTACGCGTTCGGGTCCTGATCCGGTTCTTGTTCCTGATACTTTTTTTTTTTAAGAAATAAGGTGGTTTTGGTCACCCTGATATCCCGTATTTGTCTTCTTCCATTCAGCAGGACAAAATACAGCGATAAAATAATACTCACTGTCCACTTAACTTTCATTTTAAGGCGAGCGGGGGACTCAAACTATCCTCCTGGAGGCCACAATTGGCCCACAGGGCCGGGAGTTTTAGACCCCTTCTTTACACTACCAAGTTTTGAGACTTGACTCTTTGTGCAAAGTGCTTTGCCGTTCCTCTCTTTTTGTTTCCTTTCGTTCGGAAGGGCTGACAACTGCGGTCTGACGAGTGTCTCTTGCGGGCTTCTCGCTTCCCCTTTCTGTTTCAGACTACGTCAAGGTTTATGTCCCGGCTGCTCACAGAGGAAACCTTACAAACCCATTTTGGAGGCGAAAAATAAACTGTTCTCTCCTTCAAACCAATGATAGATAGATAGATAGACTAGGACAGAATCAGGACCCAAATGCGTAGTAAGTTTATTGTTAGGAGGAGGAAGGGTATCTGAAAATGGAAGTGAATCTTCCGGAGCGGGAGATAACGGTGTCGAGGACAGAAAAAACAGGTCGATAGCCGGGACAGGAGAACAAAAAATGTGGTCTGGATCAAAAACGGGTCGTAAGCCAGGGACGGGAGAGCAAATGTGGTCGAGGTCAAAAACAGGTCGTAGCTGAAGACAAACAAGGGGATCAGGAACAGACGGGTAGAAAAAGCAGGTGCAAAAAGCAGGACCGCAAAAGTCAAAGTCAAAGCGCTTGCCTTGTAGAAACAGAGGTTTGCTGGCGGACTGACAACAGGAGAGTGAAACGACTGGGCTTAGAAAGGACAGGGAACCAATCAGGTAATCAGTCATCATGACAGTTGCAGCTTTTTGCCGTTGTTCCTAATAAAATGGCCCTTTTTTTAGTTTTTTTTATAACAAATGACACGATTTTTGGAGGTTTAAAACAAAGATGACACATTTATATCGAGTTATCGTGTACAGTATAACTCAATCCCAATGTTTGAGGAAAGCTTATCCCACAAAGTGAAGAAAATAAGTATTTGAACAGCCTGCTCCCACTTGGAAATCATGGAGGGGTCTGAAATTTTCATCGTAGGTGCATGACCACTGTGAGAGAGATAAACTAAAAAGAAAAATCCAGAAATCACAATGCATGATTTTTTTAACAATTTATTTGTGTGATACAGCTGCGAATAAGTATTTTAACAGCCTGCTATTTTGCTATTTCTCCTACTTGGTGATTACGGAGGGGTCTGAAATTTTCATCATAGGTGCATGACCACTGCCAGAGAGATAAACTAAAAAGAAAAATCCAGAAATCACAATGCATGATTTTTTTAACAATTTATTTTTGTGATACAGCTGCGAATAAGTATTTTAACAGCCTGCTATTTTGCTATTTCTCCCACTTGGTGATTACGGAGGGGTCTGAAATTTTCATCATAGGTGCATGTCCACTGTGAGAGAGATAAACTAAAAAGAAAAATCCAGAAATCACAATGCATGATTTTGTAACGATATAGCATTGTGAACCATTTTTTGTGACGGCTTACAAAAACCGCGAAGGCAAGACAAACCATTTCCACCATTTTAAGGGGCTTTATGTTCGGTATTGAGGGTGGGTCAAGGTGAGCCAAGTTTTTGGTCCTGGGTCCAAACCTGGCCTGAATTCGAGACATAAAATGTCAATGATTAAGTCCGAAAGTTTTTATTTTTTCTATTCTCCCCTTTGTGGAAGATCTGCACCGCATGCGCTTACTTACTTTTTCTCAACTCTGGGCCCGGTCTCTCAAATCAAGTGAATCAGTCAGGCTCGGGCTGGTTCGAGTTGTGTCGGGCTGGATTTTTTAGGCCCCGTCTTACGTCTAAGGAGAACTGAGTCAGGGGTGCTCCAAAGAAGGAAAGTATATATCAACAAAACCAGGAACAATGTAACAAACAAATAAGGTGTCACAAAACAAATATCATGTCCACAAAAAAAATAAAAATGTCCAAACCAGGAACAAAAAAACAAATCATACATGCAAATGCGAGGAACAAAGCAACAAACAAACAAGGGGTCACAAAAGAAATATCATGTCCCCCCAAAAATCTAAATATCCAAACCAGGAAAAAAAAACAAATTGTAAATATAAATGCGAGGAACAATGCAACAAACAGGCAAGAGGGGGGGGGTCACAAAACAAATATCATTCCCCCCCCAAAAAAAATCTAAATATCCAAACCAGGAACAAAAAAACAAATCGTACATGCAAATGCGAGGAACAAAGCAACAAACAAACATGGGGTCACAAAATAAATATCATGTCCCCCAAAAAAATCTAAATATCCAAACCAGGAAAAAAAAACAAATTGTAAATATAAATGCGAGGAACAATGCAACAAACAGGAAAGGGGGGGGTCACAAAACAAATATCATCCCCCCCCCAAAAAATCTAAATATCCAAACCAGGAACAAAAAAACAAATCATACATGCAAATGCGAGGAACAAAGCAACAAACAAACAAGGGGTCACAAAAGAAATATCATGTCCCCCAAAAAATCTAAATATCCAAACCAGGAAAAAAAAACAAATTGTAAATATAAATGCGAGGAACAATGCAACAAACAGGCAAGGGGGGTCACAAAACAAATATCATTCCCCCCCCCCAAAAAAATCTAAATATCCAAACCAGGAACAAAAAAACAAATCGTACATGCAAATGCGAGGAACAAAGCAACAAACAAACATGGGGTCACAAAATAAATATCATGTCCCCCAAAAAAATATAAATATCCAAACCAGGAACAAAAAACAAATCGTAAATGCAAATGCAAGGAACAATGCAACAAACAGGCGAGGGGTCACCAAACAAACATCATGTCCCCAAAATAACAAAATATCCGAAACCAGGAACAAAAACCAAATCGTAAATGCAAATGCGAGGAACAAAGGAACAAACGAACGAGGGGTCGCAAAACCCCCAAAATGTCTAAGCAAAACAAGACTTGATGTTTGTGATTAACCTCATGGATCTGGCATGGAAACAGCAAGTGCAATGACCCGACTCCGTGTACTGTCCAAGCAGTCATTATAAAGGGGAAGGATAATTCGAGATTAGGCTCAGGTTGGCGCCCTCTGGGGGAAGTTGGCGTGCCATATCCTAACTTTTTTTTTTTTTTTTTCAGATCTGTCGAAAAATCGGCTGACGGACGTCCCTCCGGAAGTTTTTCTCTTCGCCCCGCTAGAATCCCTAAACCTCTACCACAACTGCATCAAGAGCATCCCAGAAGCCATCATTAACTTGCAGATGCTGACGTATCTTGACATCAGGTGTTGAACCCTTTTCGTATGTTAGCGTGTCTTTCAAATCCTGATGATTTGATTTAAAAAATGATTATTTAGTCATCGATTTATTAATGTTTTTGTCACGGTTTCCCGTGTGGCGCCAGCTGCGGCTCATTGACAGATTGACTTTCTGTCTTTTTTAGCTCAGTGCTCTCATTTTTCCTTGGTCAGTCGGACTGACTCGGTCTTGTTCATGTTGGTATTTCCTGTCCGGTACTGTTCCCGTTTATTTTGTCCTGTTTAATTTGGGTTTCCAGTTTTGTTTCCGTCTATTTTTGTCCTGTTTTTTATTTTCTCCAGTTTTCGTTCCCGTCTGTTTTGTCCTGTTTAATTTTGGTTTCAAGTTTGGTTAAGGCTATTTTTGTCCTGTATTTTATTTTCTCCAGTCTTCGTTCCCGTCAATTTGTCCTGTTTAATGTCGGTTTCCAGTTTTGATTCTGTCTATTTTTGTCCTGTTTTTTTTCCAGTTTTCGTTCCCGTCTATTTTGTCCTGTTTAATTTCGGTTTCCAGTTTTGATTCCATCTACTTTTGTCCTGTTTATTTTTCACCAGTTTTCGTTCCTGTCCATTTTGTCCTGTTCAATTTCGGTTTCCAGTTTTGATTCCGTCAACTTTTGTCCTGTTTTTTTTTCTCCAGTCTTTGTTCCCATCTATTTTGTCCTGTTAAATTTCGGTTTCCAGTTTTGTTTATGTCTATTTTCGTCCTGTTTTTTATTTTCTCCAGCTTTTATTCCCGTCCATTTTGTCCTGTTTAATTGCGGTTTCCAGTTTTGTTTACGTCTATTTTTGTCCTGTTTATTAATTTCTCCAGTTTTCTGTCCCGTCTAGTTTATCCTGTTTATTTTCGATATCCTGATTTATTATCTATCCTGTCCGTCCCGTCCTGTCCGTTATCGACCCCATCCGTCCGATATCAACTCGGGCAATCGGAATCGATCTCGTCGGCCTCTGGCTTCCTTTTATTCCACGCCAGACTGCTGCCTAACGTGCATGACCCCTCATTTCCCGTAAAATAAAAGGCTTGTGTGAAAAATATCACGCGATTGGGTCCTGATCCTGTTCCGGTTCCTGACAGGTTTCTTTTTATTTTTGAGTTGTTATTTTTGAAAAATACAAAAACAAAAATAAAATGAGGTCGTTTTAGCACAAGTAGTCTCAACTCTTGATTGAAATGGTTATTTTCAGCCCTACCGTTGCATGCATTCTTAATATGCACGTTTCTCTTCTTACTCTCACCAGTCGCAATCTCATCTCCGTGTTGCCCAAACACTTGTTCAACCTCCCTCTCAAAGTTCTGCTGGTGAGCAACAACAAGCTGGCGTCCGTCCCCGAAGAGATCGGCAAAGCCAAAGATCTGATGGAGCTCGTAAGTGACGTCTCACTCTCAAGGTCATAGTCGGGTTCTGTGCTTGAAATCCTTGAAAATGTCAAGACCAGAACGGAGACAGGACCCACTTGCGTTGCCTTTCCCACAAGTTTTATTGGGAAGGAAGACAAAGGGTTGCGCCCACGATTGCTGGACGCGGGAAGCAGGTCGCTCTGAACGCAATTTTCTGTGGCGAGCGATGGCGGTGTCGGGAACGGAAAAACGAGTCAGTAGCCGGGACAGGAGAGCAAAAAACGTGGTTGGGATCGGAAACAAGTCGTAAGCCAGGAGAGGAGAGTAGACGTGGCCAGGATCAAAAAACAAGTCGAAGCCTGGGGACAGACGGGAGCAAAAAACAGGTGGGAGTTAGGGTCGAAAAAGGCTTGACTAGTGTTAACAGAGGTTCGCAGACGGACTGACAAACGGGGACGGATAGGAGTAGATTTAAATAGGGACAGGGAGCAGTTAGCGCCAAATGAACGGGCACAGGTGATGCATATCGGTAATCATGACAGAAAATGCTTGATTATTAATGTTTCACGGGTTGAAATGTGATTTAAGTGCTTGTCAATGCTTGAAATCGTTTCCTTTTCTCAACGAGTTTGCCTAAAAAGGATGCCGACGCTGCTCTACGGTGGCCTCACTTTGCCATCGCATTTCTTCTTCCCTCGCTGGCATGAGTTTGTACAGCACTGTCCTTTAAAGTCTTATCGCCCCCTACGGGTCTGGCCCAAGAGGACAAGTGCAATCTTTTCGTATGGGCCATGGAAAAAATGAAGGTGCTAAATTGTTATAGGAAGAACTTCCTGCAACTGAAAATGGAAGCTAGATATTACCGTGATTTGTACCCAAAACCGGGAAGAGATTTACTCAAGAGTCATGATTACTGATGTGACTCGGCTGTGCCTGCTCTTTTGGCGCCAATTCTGATTGGCCCCCTGTCCCTATTTATACCCACTCCTATCTGTCCCCTGTGGTCAGTCCGTCTGTGAACATCAGTGTATACTTGGCAAGCCTTTTTTGGCCGTGACTCCGCCCTGTCCCGTTTTTTTCCCCCGTTCAGCTTCGACTCGTTTTAAAAACTGACCACGTCTGCTCTCCCATCCCGGCTTACGACCTCTTTTTGTCCCCGACTACGTCTACTCTCCCGTTCTGGCTTACGACTCGCTTCCGACCCTGACTACCCTTTGCTCTCCCAGTCCCAGCTTCCATCCTTTTTTTGTCCCCAACCACATATTCTCTCCTTTTCTGGCTTACGACTCGCTTCCGATCTGACCCCGACCACGTTTTTGCTCTCCTGTCCCGGCTACCGAACCGTTTTTCCGTCCCTGATACCGCCATCGCTTGCGTTCGGAGCACCATCGGAGTACAAGAACCACTTGGTTCCCGTGTCCAGCGATCACCGGATCTTGGGCGCAGCCCTTTCTCTTTCCTTTAATAAAACTTGTGAAGAACGTAACGCAATTGGGTCCTGTTTCCGTTCCGGTCCTGACACGAGATCTAAAATTCATGTCTGGATCGATTTTTGTTCTCCCTCAGGACGTGAGTTGTAACGAAATCCAGGCGCTACCGGTCCAGGTCGGGAGACTCCGTGCCTTACGAGAACTCAATATCAGAAAGAATTGTCTGCAAATTCTTCCAGAAGGTCAGAGTTCAACGAAATGTTTTTGTTTATTTATTTTTATTTAGATTGGTTTCCAATCCAATGGTGGTTGAAACACTCACAATTTTAGGCACTCAATTGGATGATATTTAGTTTTCTAGCGTTAGGAGATCATTTCATCCTCATGCCATGAGGCTCTTGAACTCCACCCAGGGGAGTAAAAGCCCACATGAAACCCCACCCCCCATATTTGCATATTACCCTATTTTTATGACAGTGTGTATTTTTTGTAGCACTCTTTAAATACTTTATAGCAACACGTTGTATTTTTTGTATTCTATATCTATATTTTATTATTTTATTTTTTAACACAAGGATACTGCTGGAAGTGGGAATTTCCCAAAGGGGATGAATAAAGTATCCATCTATCTATCTATCTATCTATCTATCTATCTATCTATCTATCTATCTATCTATCTATCTATCTATATCTCTAGACATCTATCTATCTATCTATCTATCTATCTATATCTATATATCTATCCATCTATATATATCTGTATCTATCCATCTATATCTATCTGTATCTATATCTATCTATCTATCTATCTATCTATCTATCTATATCTATCCATCTATATCTATACATATCCACTGTAATTGTATTTTTTGTTGTCTGATATTTGTAGTATTCCTGTAGAATTTATTTTAGAATTATCTTTTCGTATTTCCGTAGTATTTTATGACAGTATTCCTATAGTAGAATGTTTTTGGTATATCTCGTATTTTTGGTGTATTACTGTATATTTTATTTTGTATATTTCTGCAGTGATATTTTTTTAACTTTGAAAAATAATAATTTTCTAGTATAAGAAAAATAAATCATGTCAATTACTACATAAGAAAATTGTGCTCATTGAAAATATGTGTTTTGTTATTTTACTTGATAGATAGATAGAGAGAGAGATAGAGTGAGAGAGGGAGAGAGAGAGAGAGAAAGAGAGATAGATAGATATAGATAGATGTATATATGTATAGATAAATAGATGTATAGATAGATAGATAGATATAGAGAGATAGATAGATGTCTAGATGTCTAGATGTCTAGATGTCTAGATGTATAGATAGATAGATAGATAGATAGATAGATAGATAGATAGATAGATAGATAGATAGATAGATAGATAGATAGATAGATAGATAGATAGATAGATAGATAGATAGATAGATGTCTAGATGTATAGATAGATAGATAGATAGCTAGATAGATGTCTAGATGAATAGATAGATATAGATAGATAGATAGATAGATAGATAGATAGAGAGAGAGATGGCTAGAGAGAGATAGAGAGATAGATAGATATAGAGAGATAGATAGATAGATAAATGTCTAGATGTCAAGATGTATAGATAGATAGATGTCTAGATAGATAGATAGATAGATAGATAGATAGATGTCTAGATAGATAGATAGATAGAGAGAGAGAGAGAGAGAGAGAGAGAGAGAGAGAGAGAGAGAGAGAGAGATGGTTAGAGATATAGATAGATAGATAGATAGATGTCTAGATAGATAGATGTCTAGATAGATAGATAGATAGATAGATAGATAGAGAGAGAGATGGCTAGAGAGAGAGATAGATAGATAGATAGATAGATAGATAGATAGATATAGATAGATGTCTAGATGTCTAGATGTCTAGATGTCTAGATAGATAGATAGATAGATAGATGTCTAGATGTATAGATAGATAGATAGATAGCTAGATAGATGTCTAGATGAATAGATAGATATAGATAGATAGATAGATAGATAGATAGAGAGAGAGATGGCTAGAGAGAGATAGAGAGATAGATAGATATAGAGAGATAGATAGATAGATAAATGTCTAGATGTCAAGATGTATAGATAGATAGATGTCTAGATAGATAGATAGATAGATATATAGATAGATGTCTAGATAGATAGATAGATAGAGAGAGAGAGAGAGAGAGAGAGAGAGAGAGAGAGAGAGATGGTTAGAGATATAGATAGATAGATAGATAGATGTCTAGATAGATAGATGTCTAGATAGATAGATAGATAGATAGATAGATAGATAGATGTCTAGATGTCTAGATAGATAGATAGATAGATAGATAGAGAGAGAGATGGCTAGAGAGAGAGATAGATAGATAGATAGATAGATAGATAGATAGATAGATAGATCGATAGATTATTCATCCCCGTAGGGAACTTCACACTTCCTTTTACTCCCCCGGATGGAGATAAAGAGCCTCATGGTAAGAGGATATGCAAACTGCACACCTTGTCCTTATTTAGAATGAGTTATTAAATATATATAAAAAAACAAAAACTTAGCAAATAACTATGCTGATCGATGGACCTTTTTTATGCGTATTTTTTCGGACCGCACGATTCCGTAATACTCTTTCTGGTTTCCTGTCGGGTGACAGAGTTATCCGACCTGCCCCTCATCCGACTGGACTTTTCCTGCAATAAGATCACCGAAATCCCGGTCTCCTACAGGAAACTCAGGCAACTGCAGCACATCATCTTGGATAACAACCCTATGCAGTCTCCTCCGGCGCAGGTCAGTCCGAACCGACCGGGCGCCACCTAGTGGAGGGATGACCTTTTCGCTGCTTTCAGATTTGCCTTAAAGGGAAAGTGCACATTTTCAAATACCTGAACATCCAAGCCTGCAGAGCGGACAAAAAGCCGGACACCTTGGACCTCCCGTCCCTCGGGAAACGCTTTCTGCCCCCGGCACTGGCAGATAGGTATTCCCAAAAGTCAAAACCTACTCTGTTTTTTGTTTTTTTCTAAAGCAGGGGTGTCAAACATACCCAGGGTTGGGTAGGGTTACTTTAACTTGATTACTTTCAATGACTTTGGGATTACTCCAATACCAAATATGCTAATACAAGACAAAAGAAACTCATCTCATCTCATCTCATTAGCCGTACCGCTTATCCTCATTAGAGTCGCAGTGGGCCATCTCCGGGCAGGGGACACCCTGAACTGGTTGCCAGCCAATCACAGGCCACGCGGGGACAGACAACTCACTCACTCATTCACACCTAGGGACAATTTGGACCGGCCAATTCACCTGACATGCATGTTTATAGAATGTGGCAGGAAACCGGAGTGCCCGGAGGAAACCCACGCAAGCACGGGGAGAACATACAAACTCCGCACAGGATGTCTGGAGCTGGATTTGAACCCACGCAGGAGGTTCCCATGGCATGAACTGTGCCGCACATGCGCTAACCACTGCGCCGCCGTGCTGCCCTACAAAATAAACTAAATATGAATAAAATAATGACTCACAACACGTGGTTAGCTTTCTCTCCTGGCTTTGATCTCTTCGATCTCCGGCAAAACGAACATCAAATGCGACAGAAACAAAATGAAAATAAATCCAAACATCATGTATTCCGTTACTCCCCAAGCCTGCACAAAATGGAGTCATTTGATTCCTATTTAGTTTCTTTTGTCTTTTATTAGCATATTCGGTATTGGAGTAATCAAAAAGTAATTAAAAGTAATCCAGTTAAAGTAACCCTACCCAACCCTGAACATACCTCAGGTCAAATCACATTTATTTCTATTGGCCTGAGTCACAAAATGTCTCAAAGGACTGCACAGCTTACAATGACAGCATCCCCTGATCTAAAACCAACATGCGGGCAAGGAAAAACTCAAAAGCTCAACATCAGGGAAATGAGAAACCTTGAGACGTGGTAATCCCCCTTCCACGATGACTAGGATGCAAAGGATTTTGCATTGGGTAACAATTCACAAAACATAGTCTGTCACAAACCAGTACAGGAAATAGGAAGCAGAACCCAATCGCGTAACGTTACGAGGAAGAGGAATGAGCGCGCACTTGGTCAGGGGATCCTTAGTCGCAGAAGTTGATCGGAACGAGGAAGCGGTCAAAATCAAACAGATCGGGGCGAGAACAAAACAGGAGCAAAACACAAGCTAAAACAGAGTTTCACAGGGCTTGGCAAGACAAGAGCAAAAACACAGGCAAAAACGGGGATTCACAGGGTTTGGCAAAACAGGAGCAAAAACAGGGATTCACAGGGCTTGACGTATCACAACAGAGTCTAGCAGGAGTTTCGCAGACACTCCGACAAAAGGCGACTCACAGGACAGCGTTTAAGTACTGACAGGGAGCAATCTGTCAACGTGTTTCAGCTAGTGTCCATGGGCAGGGCCAATTGGGCGCCCTGGCAACCGCGACAGAACCTGGCGGCAGACGGTGGGGACCAATTGGGTGCCATGGCAACCATGACATAGTCAACATCAATTAAAAAAAAACAGTTAATATGTAAAATTGTCAAGAAAGTAACAGTAACAGCGCCTTGAGCCTGTAAAATTGTCACAGCTTCCCATCTGTGCCGACCGGTCGATACAGACGTTGACATGCTTCGGGTCCAGGCACTGGTCCGATGACTCATCTCGAACCCGTCAGCCGGAAAGGACCGGAAAAGAAAAGTATGAGTATGCAGTTGAGTGTCATCAACATCTACAATATTATACTTGCAAATAATATCAACAAGCAGAAGCATGTAAATATTCAAAAAAGATGGGGCTAAGTACAGAGCCCTGTGGAACGCCACAAAGGACATCAGGATGTTCAAAGGTCAGATTGCCGTAGTAACACGTTACGTCAGGCTCGGATTGAATCCTGACAGACAATTCGGAGAGTAGCTCAAGAAAAAAATGAGGCGCATCTCGTCAAACAATGACCTGCAGATTTAAATATGTCCACTGGATGTCGCCACTCCCAAATGGCAAACCTCAGTGAGCTGATTCACTGTCATGCTACTGCTCAGTGCCTCAGGTCAGCCGATCATTTTCTGCTGGGGGTACCGATGTCTAAGAAGAAACTCAGAGGGGGTAGAGTAGGGGTCAGGAACCTATGGCTTGTGAGCCCTATTTTGCATTGCCGGAAACTCAGCAAAACGTCAAGTTTTGGACAACGGATTAGTTGCCACGCTTGGGATTGCCGTTGCTCACTGTTGTTTCAAGCGTTGCTCACCGACTTTGTGTGAACGCTCAGACCCGGGGAAAATGACAGGGAACATCGGTCCTGTGTCTGTTTCTGGTCTGTGACGCTTCTGGGCTAAAATGAGTTTGACCCCCCTGTTTTAAGAGGATTGTTTCACTCCTGACCAATTGGTTTCCATGTTCAGCATGGAAGACTTCTATCACGGTAAAAACCACGGGCCCGACTCTGGGATTGGGAGTGACAACGGTGACAAGAGGCTGTCGACAACAGAGGTCTGACGTCCGAGGGATCGAACCCCGAACGGCTTTTTCACCGGCGCGTTTTCTTTCCCGTTTTTCTGTCCTTAGCCTTCGGACGACGATACCGTCAGCCTCCACTCTCAGGTGTCTGAGACGGCCCGCGCCGATGCCCTCTCAATCCTTTCCAAAATGGACTCTTGCAAAGGTTACCCACAATAAGTATCCCCTTACCCGCCATAATCCAGGCCGGGGGGATTATTCAATCCAGTGCCTAGAAATAACATACACCATTGAGCGTTAACGTGCTGCTCGCGGATGCTTCCTCCCTCTATCAGATCAGGATCTGTATGACTTTGTAGAACCCCACCCGGACCAAGATCCTGCTCTGTCAGAGTCTGACGGACAGCAGAACTCTCGGGCCTCGTGTATCAAGGTAAGAGGCCGCCCCAATCCTGGAAAATGTCCCAGATCCGTGATAGGATAGTCTTCCTTTTCATTGATAGATAGATACCATAGATAGTTACCATAGATAGATACCTTAGATTAGATAGATACCATAAATACCATAGTTGGATATCATAGAATCTATGGCATAGATAGATAGATACTATAGATACCATAGATAGATACCATAGATGCATACCATAGATGGATACCATAGATAGATACTTGATTCATCCCCGTAAGGAAATTCACACTTCCAGCAGTATCCTTGTGTTGATTATCAAGAGATTAACAGGATGGCCTCGGGGTGCTGTGTTGTAGTTTAGCAACAGCAGAGTGGATGACGTCACACGCTATGCCAAAAGTTTTTCATTAGCACAGCCAGTTCGGCGGTCTTATTTGGTACAGAGATCACATTTCCCATGATTACAGATGGTACCCAAGACTAATAACGCCGCTAGCCGCTTAGCCTTCACCTTAGCTCCAGCTCTGCAGCCACGATAGGGCCCCCTCACCTCGCCGGCACGAGAATTCTTCAGGGTAAGGAGTCGATTCCTTGAATAAACGCAGTTTTGTGCGTTAAAACCCATAACCATAGGATAGTTAAAGTGTAGTTGTCAAACAGGACAAAAAACAGGACGGAGATAGAAGCAGACTCTTAAAACAATAAATCACAAAAAGAGCAAAGTCTTAAAATGCATCTTAGCTGGAATACAGCTGGGGTAATAGTGTCAAGCCTAACTTCTTATTAAATTTGAAAAACGAAACATTTCCAAAATGGCTACCCATTTGAAGACGACCTGTTTACAGCTCTGAAACCTCTGCCACAGTGTGATTTTTTAGTCATGGTGAAAGAGTTGTAAATGTTTGACTTCTCTTTCCAGAAGTCAATCACTGATTTTGCACACTTGCGTGTGATAATCCAATGTAAAAATGGATCCTGAGTTCCATCAATTCATTTTTGACTTTGATTTAAATACACGTTGTAAATATGAATATGAATTGCTACTGCCCCCTAGTGGCATTTTTTGTCGAAGAAAATACCCATTTTTACAGTAAATAATGCTTTTCAAGACTGTTTCATGTTTCTATATTTTTGGCATAGACATTTATATGTTGCTTGGATTTTTGGTTTCAGGAATTGGAAAAGGTACTCAACTTGTCTCACCCAAGCAAAGACACGGAAAGCTGGAAAGACGAATCGGGGTAAGATTAAGGCTTTGGGAATTTTAGACGAAATTTTGGTGCTGATGACTGACGAGACAAAGCAGAGAATGCTTTGGGCTAGAGGGTGTTGGGAATTAAAATGTAGCGTTTACCAAAATGTTCAAATGAGTTATCTGACTCCATTAACCAAACACAATCTACATTCGGCGAACAATGTAAGCCGACATTTTCACACGGGTGCAGATTTATTTTCCTTCACAATTTAACCGAGTATACTCCATCGAAAACGGCCGAATTAGTGTGGCTGGCATCTCTGGGAAGCCCTCTTCTGAAGTCTTTAGCTCTCTCCTTATTGGCCCACGTCTCCCCACAAGATGGTGTGCCGGCTCCTCCAATGGGCGTGCCAAGGAAGCCCAACGTGGGCTCCACCACCTCGTCGCGATGTCAGGAAAACTCAAAACAACACCGAGCGTTTCCACGTCATCAGGATGTGCTGATTATCTTATCAGCCTTACGTCCCGTTCCTGCCGTTCCTGTAAACAACATTTTCCCCCAGGGTGCCCTGACCTCGCACCACAGCCTAGCCAGTGAATATCTTTTGCATTAAATGCAATTTGTTTTTGATCGTATAAAATCCTTTATAGTCCAATGTATAAAATCCTTCAAGGGGAAGATTTTGTTAAGTCAAATCCCGTTTATTTGTTTGGCTCTTAATCACAAGAAGTCTCAAAGGGCTTCACAGACTACAGACTATGATGACAGCATCCCCTGATCTAAAACCTACATGAGGGCAAGGAAAAACTCAAAAACCTCAGCATGAGGAAACAAAGAAACATTGAGAACATGAGGTCATCTTCCATTCTAGAATGACTAGCCAAAATGGATGTAGCAAAAAAACGACATTGTCAACAGGAAATCTAGATCATTCATAAACTATAGAATAGAAGTGAGTTTTAAGCCTAGATTCAAACAGTTCCACTGAGGTTGCAGACCTAATTTTAGGGGGAAGAGCATTTCACTGCACCGGGGCCGGAATGCAGAGCGCTTTCAGACCTGCGGATTTATTCTTGGCTCTTGGGATCACCAGTATACCAGCATTTTCCCAGGAAAAGGCTTTGACCTGGAACATAGGAGAAAATCAAATCTGAAAGATATGAGGGAACAATTCCATGTATAACAGAATTTTGAAATCCCATCTTAGGCTAACAGGGAGCCAATGCAGGTTAGCTAAAATCCAGGTCATGTGATCAAACTTTCTTGTCTTGGTTAAAAGCCTGGCTGCAGCATTTTGTACCAGCTGAAGGCTCTTGATTTTGGACTTCGGGAGACCGGAGAGTAGGGCATTACAGTCATCGAGACGGGAGGTCACAAACGCGTGAATAATAATCTCTGCATCCGACTGAGAGAGCGTAGGACGAATTTTAGCAATGTTCTAGTAATATTCTTGACCTGTGTTTGGCAGGACAGATTTTTGACTGAGTCACTCTGGATTATATTACATTTGTCAATGTTCAGAGCAGAATAAGTCACGGCATTTAGATGGACCAATAACGAACATTTCGGTCTTCTCAGAGTTAAGGCCCAAGAAGTTGAGTGCCATCCATTCTTTGATCTCAGTGAGGCAGGCCTCCAATTTTCCACTATTTAGTGTGGCAGATTCCTCCATCGGCAGATAGAGTTGAGGAGAGGAGGAACTTTAGTCCGTCTCCTTGGCCGCGCTCCTAACTCTGGGGGGCCCTTCCCCCACCTAACTGCATTTATTTAAGCAGAACAAAGAAAGAGAAAGAAACTGATATTATACTTGTGAATAATATCACTTCTTGGAAGCATGTCAATGTTGAAAAGTAGGGGACCAAGTACTGAGCCCTGCGGAACGCCACAGGTCACACTAAAGGGCTCAGATGTCATTTCGCCATATTTAACACAGTGCGTCCTGTCTGAGAGGTAGGATCTGAACCATGAGAGGACGGTTCCTGAGAGACCGATCCAGTTTTAACCCAAACATATCAATTGCGTAGCTAACCAAACGGCAACCGTATCCCGTCGGCAATCTGCAACGTGAACTATTTCGGAATGTCCTCATTCCTGCGGTGTCGGCTTTACAGCTCCGACAAGGAACTTCTGCTGGAGGAGGAAGACGACCAATTGAAGGAAGTCCTAGACTTGAGGAAAATCGCCGTCCAGCTTTTGCAACAGGAGCAGCAGAACAGGTCCGGGGTTTTCTCCGTCGGTCATCTCCACGCAGGGCGACGTTACAATGGTTTTCCTGGTGTCGCTTGTCTTTCTAGAAGACGTTCCTTGATCTGCAGAGCGGAAAGTCTTATCCACCGGCGCAGGATGACCGGTCGCGCTCACAGGTAGGGAGCCCGTTGCCGTGACGACACGTGGACAATGGAGCCCGATGGTCAGAATTGTCAAAAATTTCAATGAATATTCCTCTTTCTTCCTTACGGTGGCGGTATTGCTTCTCGTGAGAGGTAGTCCGACCTGTTACTTGCATCTATTCCATTGATTTTTTTCTAGGTTTCTATAAACAAACAGTATTACTTGCTAGTTTTAGAATAAATTAGACAAATTGTTTTTTTTCCTAATACAATACAAAAGATTATTAGTAGGGCAGCACGGCGGCGCAGTGGTTAGCGCGTGTGCGGCACAGTTCTAAGGTCTTGGGAACCTCCTGCATGGGTTCAAATCCAGCTCCAGACTTCCTGTGCGGAGTTTGTATGTTCTCCCCGTGCTTGCGTGGGTTTCCTCCGGGCACTCCGGTTTCCTCCCACGTTCCAAAAACATGCATTTCAGGTGAATTGGCCGGTCCAAATTGTCCCTAGGTGTGTATGAGCGAGTGAGTTGTATGTCCCCGTGTGCCCTGCGATTGGCTGGCAACCAGTTCAGGGTGTCCCCTGCCCACTGCCTGATGATTGCTGGGATGGGCTCCAGCACCCCCGCGACCCTACTGAGGATGAGCGGTGCAGCTAATGAGATGAGATGAGATTATTAGTATTTTTGAAACAACATAAAGAGAAATCCTGGGTTGGGTTGAACAAATGACCCAATCATTGGATATTTGGGGTTTAAAATGGAGTGAAATAATTTTAGGGTTTATTTCAAACAAATGATTTTATATAGGGCAGCACAGCGGTGCAGTGGTTAGCGCATGTGTGGCACAGTTCATGTCATGGGAACCTCCTGCATGGGTTCAAATCCAGCTCCAGACTTCCTGTCCGGAGTTTGTATGTTCTCCCCGTGCTTGCGTGGGTTTCCTCCGGGCACTCCGGTTTCCTCCCACGTTCCAAAAACATGCATTTCAGGTGAATTGGCCGGTCCAAATTGTCCCTAGGTGTGTATGAGCGAGTGAGTTGTATGTCCCTGTGTGCCCTGCGATTGGCTGGCAACCAGTTCAGGGTGTCCCCTGCCCACTGCCCGGAGATGGCTGGGATGGGCTCCAGCACCCCCGCGACCCTACTGTTGATAAGCAGCACAGCTGATGAGATGAGGTGAGATGAGATGAGGTTTTATATATAATGCATTTAAAGATATTGCAAGAGTTAAAAACTAAAAGATTTAATGCTTTGTTTTTGTTTTTCAATCACATGATTTAATACTTTAGGCTACAAAATGATCCTGTTTTTATTACAAATGATCAAAACCAAAATACTCATTTTTAAATGATACGTTTTTCTTTTTTTTTTTAAAGTATCCTTTTTTTGAATTACAGGTGAAGGTATTTAAATACAATTTTGGGGATTAAACAAACAATGAAATATTTGGGGTTTAAAACAAAAACATGACGAAGTTTTCAACACATCACTTTTGGTACCAAAATAATCGGATTCTTATTACAAATGATCAATTATTTTCTTTGAGTCGAAAACAAAAAACAACAAAAACATTTGTCCAAAAATGGCACAATTCTTTGGGGTTCATAACGAAACAATCGATCTAGGTTGTTTCGATGAAACAATCGATTCATCTTTTTAATCAGGCTTATTAAATTATTTTTATTACAAGCGATTTGATATTTTGTTAGAGTTAGAAACAAACAAATAAATAATCAATAAATAGGACTTGACTCATCCCTTTGTCAAAGAATGGACATTTCGAAGGGACTCTGATTTTGTTGCGTCGGTATTTATTTCATTTTCATTTCCTGGCAGATTCCTCAGTCACTCCGGGAGCTCGGGAGGCAAAGCCAGGCCTCCCCCTCAGCCTCGGAGGTAGGTGCTCACCGAGACTTGTTGACCCAGTTGTCGTTTTCTAATCAGTTTGCATATATTTCTTATTCAGCGCCTCTTTGGACGAAGGGAGTAGCAGCCCATCCATGCCGAGTGGCCAGGTAGGACACAATTGTGTAGGGCAGGGGTCTCAGAGTCAATTGAGTTAGGGGCCGTTGCAGCTAGTGTCCAAACCAGGTGGGGCCCACCAAAAACAGCGCTGATCAAAAACTCCGCTCGTCTTAAAGGGACAGTGTTTTATATTTGGCCGTGTGTGTTGCAACCAAAAATGAGTCCAAGGAAGATCACAAACTGAAAGTGAGCAAAAAGCAGCCTTTCACAAAGAAAGACCAAAAGAAGGAAAAAAGGTAGGAAAAAAAAGGAGGCAAGAACAAATAGGGGAAACGAAAAGAAAAAGAAAAGAACAGGAAGAGAAAGCAAAAAAAAAGGAAAAAAGTAAGGAAATAAAGAAAAAAAATGTAAAAAACGCATTTTTTTCTTTTTTCTTTTAATTTTTTTAATTTTTCTCTTTTTTATTTTGCCATTTTTTTTTCTTCTTGAGTTTCACTTTTTGTCTTTTTATTTTTTTTCATTTTTGGATTTTTCTCTTTTTAATTTTGTCATTTTCCTTTCCCTTTTTTCTCGAGTTTCACTTTTTGTCTTTTTCTTTTGTTTGCATTTTTTGGATTTTTCTCTTTTTGATTTTGTCTTTTTTCTTTCCCTTTTTTCACGAGTTTCACTTTTTGTCCTTTTTCCCTTTTTTCCCATTTTTCTCGTTTCTTTCTCTTGTTATTTTGACCTTTTTTGGATTCTTTTTTACATTCCATTTTCGGATTTCTCCTGAATTCAAAAGTAATTTCGTGCGTTTTTGCTCACCTTGCCTATTTCCTCTTCTTCCGTTGTGCTTTTAGCACTCGTTTTCAGCGGCACGACCCAAAAAAACAGCGACAGCTCGTGGGAAACTAATACACACTGTCCCTTTAACTTTCGTATTAAGGCGAGGGGGGGCGGGGGGCTCAAACGATCATCTTGGGGGTTGCGGGTTTGAGACCCCTGGTGCAATGTGCTTGAGTGTCCACCAGTCGTAAATGTCTCCATTATCCCTCAGCCTCCGTCGTCCTGCTCCTTCGACAGCAGCCTGAAAACGGATCCGTCGGATTCCGAGTCCAAGTGGCCGGACGTCCCGCCCGTCCTCAATCAAAACGAGGATCGCAAGAGACACAAATACCTGAGGAAGGATTATCTCAAGGTTTGTTCTAGGGACGCACCAACTCATCGATATAATCCGTTTCAATCCGTGAGTAAAAGCGTCGGCAACTCATGAGATTGTCCATTAGTCGTGTTGCTTAATTTATGAGCCATTAAGTAAGAGTGCACACCTTAAATCAGGGGTGTCAAGCTCATTTGAACTCGGGGGCCACACGATAGAACAAACATTCTCTCGGGGGCTGGACGAGTAGATAAGAGAGAAATAAAAAAGAGAAAGAAATAAGAGAAAGAGAGGGAGAGAAAAGTAGACAGGGTGGGACAAAAGAAGAGAGAAAGGGGGAGAGAAAGATAGAGAGTGAGAAACAAAAGAAATGAAAAGAGAAATGGTGGGAGAGTTGGAGAGAAAGAGAGAGTAAGAACGAAATCCGAAGAGAAATAGAAAGAGAAAAAGAAGAGACGGAGAGAAAGAGAGAAGGGATAAGCAAGAGCGAGAGAGAGAGAGAGAGAAAAGAGAGAGAAAAAGAAAAAAGGGAGAGAGCAAAAGAAGGTAAAAAGACACATTGAGAACGAGACAAAGAGAAACAAATAAAGAGAAAAAGAGCTAGTGAAAGATAGAGAGTGAGAGAAAAATGGAGGCAAAGAGAGAGAGAGAGAGAGGGAAAGAGAGAGAGCGAGAGAGAGAAAGAGAGAGATAGGGATAAAAGGGGTGGAAGATAGAGAGAGAGAGAGAGCGAGAGAGAGAGAGAGAGAGAGAGAGAGAGAGAGAGAGAGAGAGAGAGAGAGAGAGAG
Source organism: Urocampus carinirostris (assembly GCF_059441175.1). Classification (NCBI taxonomy): domain Eukaryota; kingdom Metazoa; phylum Chordata; class Actinopteri; order Syngnathiformes; family Syngnathidae; genus Urocampus; species Urocampus carinirostris. The sequence continues at coordinate 1,791,955 of NC_142365.1, forward strand.
AGAGAGAGAGAGAGAGAGAGGGATAAAAGGGGTGGAAAATAGAGAGAGAGAGAGAGAGAAAGAGACAAGTGCAGCATTTGTAAAAAGCACCTGGCTTTGGCAATATCAAGTGGGCATATTTCAACCTGCAGCTCGTTTTTCTCTTGCTCTTCTTTAAGCGTTGTCTCGCGGGCCAGATTCAACCCCTTAGCGGGCCTGATCCGGCCCGCGGGCCGCCTGTTTGACACCTGTGCCTTACATTATGACGCTGGGTTGTAGTACCAGTCCGACTGAGGGCGCCAAGATTGTTTTTCTAAAACATGATTATACTTATTTTTATTTTTTTTACTTTTTTATTGCATCAAACAAAATTGGCAGGACAGTTTTTGTCGTGTCTGTGGGACTTCTTTGGTGAGCGATGGCGGTGTCGGGAACAGAAACAAGTCGAAAACCAGGAGAGGAGAGTAGACGTGGTCGAGATAAAAAACAAATCGCTACTCCGGACGGGAGACCAGACGAGGTCGAGATCAAAAGAGTTCGTAATTCAGGACAGGAGAGCAGATGTGGTCTACAGGAGCAAAAAAACGGGACAGGCGAAAAAAGATTAGCAGACGGACCGACAAAAGGGGAGTGACAGGACAGAGTTTGAATACTGACAGGGAGCCAATCGGTCAACAAGCTGCAGCCGGTGCCCACGGGTGGGGCCAATTGGGCGCCATGGCAACCGTGACAGAAGCTGGGGCCACACGGGCGGGGCCAATTGGGCGCTATGGGAATCGTGACAGATGGGCGTGTCCAATTGGCTGCCATGGCAACCGTGACACACAGGGGGGGCCAATTGGGTGCTATGGCAACTGTGACACACAAATCTAAAAAAAAAACCTTTGTAAACAACAATTTTAACAATTTTAGCTTTTTACACCTTGAACAGATTCAAAGTGGACCAAAAACACCAAATTCCTGAAAATGCAAAAACAATTAAATACCAATTAAAAATATGAACTCTTCTGTGTTCTAAATAAATGATAAAATGCAAAAAATGAACCGCTTACTCTTCTATTTTGCCCATATTTAGTGAAAAAATTTGCTGGATTTTTTTGAAGGTACTGGAATCATTGACAAAAATTGGCCTGGAAAGTTTTAGAAAAGTGCTTGAATTCGCCCATGAAAAAAAGGTATACGAACACTGGCTTTCATTAATATGCCATCAGGGATAATGGATCTTGGATTATTTTTCGTTTAGCGTTAGGTGGCTATTTGCAAAGTAGCAAAATTACAGTAGTATTTAATTGCACCGGATCATTTAATTGGGAATTTGTTAAAGTCATTCATTAGTAAGACTATTTCGTGGCCATATTTACACAAATAAAATACATATATATTGTTAAAATCGAATCATACCAAGAGCAGATTTCACTCACGTCCTCCATGATGTTGAAGAAGAAGGGAAAGAGACCCCGCCCACGACGTGGGCGTGATTTATTATGCTTCAGGGAGAAACAGTACATATGAGCATTTCACAATAAAAGAATATAAGATTGATAAACGTACAAGAGATGCAATTAGACTGATTATTGAAACGTTACTTCATGTGTGTGTGTGTGTGTGAAAGATGGTTTTTATATTTTGGAATATAAAAACAAGTTATATTCACACAGTGAATTCTGAGAAATTTTACAACCAAAACGACCAACCTATCAGAATTTCCTGAGTTTATTTCGCATTGATTAACCACAAACTTCAATATGTCACCAATCTTTCTTTTGGTTTGCCATCTCGACAGTACAAATGCCAGAGTGCCCGGAAAAGCGGCAGCGGGAGTGACGACTGCGAGGTAGGTTGTTTTAAACCCTTAACCGACTCACCCTAAACAAAGTCGGAACGTGCAAACTCTTGGGATTCAAGATGCGATGATGTGGGGTCTAAATCGACCTCTTAGATGTTGTGGGAGGCATTTGATCCTTTTTTACAACTGCCAGTTGGAGAAGGGGTGGGGCCAGGAGAGGAGGAACTTACTTATGTCCGTCTCCTTGGTCGCGCTCCTAACTCTGGGTGCCCTTCCCCCACCTAACTGCTTTATTTAAGCAGAACAAAGAAAGAGAAAGAAAGAAACGCCCCTTTGGGCGGTACCAATATTTGAAACAGAAACGTGATACCATCTGGTTTAAAGATACACACTTTTGGGGAAGTACTCTACAGATGACCATTTCAAAATGGACTCATCGCAGAAATCTCACCAAGAGTCTGAAACGAGATACCCCAAAACTATGAAGCTGGTATAGCTCACCCAAAAGTCCTGGGAAGTTCTACTCCTGACACCATTCCCTGCTAAAATGGTCTGGTCCAGTGAATCCAACTTTGTCAAATATTGACCCCAAAACACAGAAGAATCCCCACAGATTAAAAAAAAAAATCTGCCTAAAAGCATTTCTGCATCATCGGAAGTCCCTTGGTGTCATCAGTTTGTTTCATAACTCCTCTTTAAAGATAAATAGACTCATCAGATCATTTTTAATATGGCTGTTAGCCCCTGACCTTTATTCCCGGCCAATTGCAAACTTTTTTTTCACGGTCCTTAGCCTGCTACAGCGTACGAATGCCGGTATTCATAAAGACCTCATGACGTAATTCTACAGGGCATATTCAAATCAGAGCCTAAAAGAAACGACTGGTATTGCAAAGCAGGATCCATTTTTACACAATCGCTGATTGACTTCTGGAAAGAGAAGGCAAACATTTCCAATTCTTTCACAATGTCTAAGCATTGGCCGAAGTCAAATACACAATTGAAGAGGTTATAGAGCTGTAAACTGGCCAGGTTTGGAAACCGATTGACATACCTTTCCAAAAAGGTGTGAAATAAAATGATTGGTTTTTCGGATTGGGACCAGGTAATGGACTTTGGGTCTGGAATTGGGATTTGAGGCCATGGTGACAGGAACGTTCAGGGGTTTCACCTGGCTGCAGGGTCCTCGAAATCCTGGAACTGACGCCATTTTTTTTGTTTTGTTTCCAGGAGAGTTTATGCAACTCTGATTACAGCAGCACACTCACGGTCTTCGGACTCAAGCCCAGATCAGGTACCAAAGTTTTGGGATCGCAGCCACACAAAAACTGAACCCGTCTTTGCATCCAAAACAATTTTCGCTTGAAACTTCGCAATATTCAGAGCAGTTCTGCGGAAGCAAAGAATTTCCGGGGAAACCTAAAGAAAGAGTTATTTTTTAGCCCTTCCACTGTTATTTTTAAATATATTTAACACATTTGTGTCATGGTTGCCATGGCGCCCAATTGGCCCCGCCCGTGTGGCGCCGGCTGCAGCTTGTTGACAGATTGGCTCCCTGTCAGTGTTTCAACTCTGTCCTGTCACTCCCCTTTTGTTGGTCCGTCTGCCAATCTCTGTTTTTACACGGCAAGCACATTTTCGCAGTTTTTCCTGTTTTTTGCTCCTGTTTGTCTCCTGCTCTTATCAGTTTTGATCTCCACCACGTCTGTGGTCACGTCCCGAATAACGATCCGTTTTTGATCTCGACCACTTCTCTTCTCCTCTCCCGGCTTTCGACTTGTTTCTGATCCCGACCATGTTTTTTTGTTCTCCTGTCCCGGCTTCTGACCTGTTTTTTCCGCTCCCGACACCGCCGTCAGCGTTCAGAGCGACCAGCTCCTCGTGACCGGCGATCATTTGATCGTGTGTGCAATCCTTCCCCTTTTTCCCAATAAAACGTTACGCGAGTGGGTCCTGTCTCTGTTCTGATCCTGACGATTTGATACGGTGTGTTTTGTTTTTCTATTGATTTTGCCTCAATTTATATATATATATTTTGTAATCATCCTATATAGATTCACATATCGTTAAGTTTTTTCCAATAAATGTCTGAAAAAATGAATTCAATAACGAATGAATAAATATTTTCCTACCGTTTTTTTCATTTTTGTATGTAGTTTCCCAGGAATTTCTTTTATAATTCCAGGAAAATTCTTAAAACGACTCAACTGTAAAAATATCAACGAAAGAAATGATTTCCTTATTTGGTCAAATAAGTCAGAGAATGTTCTTAAAACGAATACACGAATAAAACATTTGTATACTATGTGTTTTACTCAAATGTATGAATTGTCAAGAACCAGAACAGGATCAGGACCCAAACGCGTGACGTCACTCACACAAGCCTTGGGGAGTGTTAGGAATTAGATATTAAAATGTATCGTTTACCAGGAATAGCCGACATTTTCACACGGATGCAGATTTAATTTCCTAAAAAATTTTGCCAAGTGAACTCCATCGAATATATAGCCGAATTAGTGTCGATTGAGTCTCTGTCAAGCCTCCTTTCTCTATCTTCTCGCTTCCTTCTCCCAGCCCACGTTTTTTTTGCCAGCTGGTGTGCCGGCTCCTCCCATGGGCGTGCCCGGAAAGCCCCCCACGTGGGCTCCATCATCTCAGAGAAGAGCGTGGCGATGTCTGTCCTTGTGCGTCCGGCCTTCTCCGTCAGAGTCCTGTTATCAAAATTCCCTAGTCAAAATATTTCGCATTTGGAACGACGCGACCTGTCATTGAACTTCAGCCTATCCGGTGAAAATCTTCATTGCACGCGATAAATGTCACTTGTATTTAATCGTATGAAATCCTTTCTAGTCAAATGTATAAAATCCTTTAGGAGTCATGCACGTTAGGCAGCAGTCTGGCGTGGAATGACAGGAAGCCAGAGACCGACGAGGTTGAATCCAATTGCCCGAGTTGATATTGGACAGATGGGGTCGATACCGGACAGGACGGGACAGACAGGATAGATAATGAATCGGGATATCGAAATTAACAGGAAAAACTAGACGGGAACGAAAACTGGAGAATAATAAACAGGACAAAAACAAAACTGGAAACGAAATTAAACAGGACAAAATAAACAGGAACAATACCGGACAGGAAATGCCAACAAGAAACAGGACCGAGTCGAAACCCAGATCTTGCTGGGCAGAAGTTCATTGACGGACTGACAAAGGAAAAATGAGAGCACTGAGCTTAAAAAGACGGAAAGCCAATCTGTCGATGAAATGCGGCCGGTGCCACACGGGCGGGGCCAATTGGGCGCCATGGCAACCGTGACATAAATATATACCTATTTTTATTGCATTATTCTTATTATAACTCAGGGTAGTTTTTCAAAGCACTATGTTGTAGTTCTTATTTTTTGGGGTGGGTCTTTTATCTCTTTTCTCTTCAAAGTTTCTATACGACATGTTTGACCCTGGAGTGTCGTGTCTAATCTCCTCGCATACAATGTTTCACAATTTTGACATCAACGACAATTCTAATAGAAGCATCAATTCATGAAGTTATTTATTTTCTTACCCAGTAAATTTGAGCTAAGATGTCCCAGAAAAGCCGGATTACTTTGTAGTTTTATCGACATTGCTCATTAGGACGAGCTCCCTTCTTGAGGTTTCTTCATTTTCCTCATGTTGAGGTTTTTGAGTTTTTCCTTGCCCTCATGTCGGTTGCAGATCAGGGGATGCTGTCATAATAGTCTAGTTTGGACTAATCTGTTGTCTGTGTAGCCCTTTGAGACTCTTTGTGATTAAGGGCCAAAAAAATAAACATGACTTGATTTGAGGTTTTTGAGGATTTCGTTGCCTTCTTGTGGGTTTTAGATCAGGGGAGGGTGTCATAATGGTCTGTAGTCTGCAATAGTCTATGGTCTGTGCAGCCCTTTGAGACTCTTTGTGATGAAGGGCCAAACAAATAAACATGACTTGACTTGATGTGTTTTTGAGTTTTTCCTTGCCCTCATGTAGGTTTTAGATCAGGGGATGCTGTCATCATAGTATTGTGGTTTGCACTAGTCTGTGGTCTGTGCAGCTCTTTGAGACTCTTTGTGATTAAGGGCGTCACAAATAAACTTGACTTGAGGTTTTTGAGTGTTTCCTTGCCCTTATGTCAGTTTTAGATCAGGGGATGGTGTCATAATAGTATTGTGGTTTGCACTAGTCTGTGGTCTGTGCAGCTCTTTGAGACTCTTTGTGATTAAGGGCGTCACAAATAAACTTGACTTGAGGTTTTTGAGTGTTTCCTTGCCCTCGTGTAGGTTTTAGATCAGGGGATGGTGTCATAATAGTCTGTAGTTTGCAATAGTCTTTGATCTGTGCAGCTCTTTGAGACTCTTTGTGATTAAGGGCCAAGCAAAAAAACATGACTTGAGGTTTTTGAGACTGTCCCTTCTCAAGGTGTCTTCACTTTCCTCATGTTTTTGAGGTTTTGGAGTTTTTCCTTGCCCTCTCGTAGGTTTTAGATCAGGGGATGCTGTCATAATAGTCTGTAGTTTGCAATTGTCTGTGTAGCCCTTTGAGACTCCTTGTGATTAAGGGCCAAACAAAAAAACAGGACTCGACTTCATACTGCTATTAAGTCCCTTCACACAATTTTAATCGGAGATTTTTTGCTTTTGGGGGGTAAACCTACACGGTAATAATCCAGCCAGGGGATTATTATCCATTACCAGCCTCAATGGTTTGAGCATCTAAAACAGTTTCCTCGTTTCATTTTTCAGCCTTCACCAGGGGAAATCAGCAGGACTTGAGCTCGACGGAACCCAGCTTCACCATGAGGAGAAAGATGGAACATTTACGAGAGGAAATCGAGCAAATCGGAACCCTGCGACAGGTTGGCTCATTTTTTGCAGCGGGATTTTCAAAATGGAGTCACGCTTGAGGCCATTAGCGTGGGAAATTTGGCGCTCACCCTTTTAATAATAATAATAATGAGACATTTGACTTTAAAGCGCCTTTCAGAACACCCAAGGTCGCTGTACACAGAATACCAAACTGTCAGGTAGCAGGACAGGAAACAGGAAGCAGAACCCACTCGCGTAACGTTACTCACAGTTTATTAACTGAGATTCCCAGGGCTCGACGTGTCAAAACAGAGGTTCGCAGACGCTCCCACAAAAGACGACTCACAGGACAGCGTTTAAGCAGTCACAGGGAGTTATCCGTCAACGAGTTTCAGCTGGTGTCCATGGGCGGGGCCAATTGGGCGCCCCGGCAACCGTGACACAAACAACAATCAAACAAGAATAAAACAAGCAATTTGAGCAGATAAATATAAAAAAAAAAGTCAGAAGAGGTGGCTTTTAAGTCCGGGATTTCAAAGCGGACAGGTGGTAATGAGTTCCAGAGCTGGGGGGCAGAGCGGCTGAAAGCTCTGCTCCCCATGGAGCTAAAACAGGTCTGGTGGGATGGGGGGAGGAGGAATATCTGCTGTGGCAATGTGAAGAGGTTGGAGACTTATATTCAATGACTTGAAAAGCGCTATAGAAATGCAGACCATTTACCAATTAGCATCTTGATTATCCTCAAAACGTTTGGAGGCTGACTCCCTATTGGTGTGTGAGTGTGTGTGTGAATGGGGAAGTGTGAAGCACATTGTAAAGCGCTTTGGGAGCTCTTCAGTGACTTGAAAAGCGCTATACAAATGCAGACCATTTACCATTTAGCATCTTGATTATCCTCAAAACGTTTGGAGGCTGACTCCCTATTGGTGTGTGAGTGTGTGTGTGAATGGGTAAGTGTGAAGCGCATTGTAAAGCGCTTTGGGAGCTCTTCATTGTTTTGAAAAGTGACCATTTTTAACCTGCTATTTTCAGAACATCGAGTCCAGACTGAAGGTTTTGCTCCCGGACGACGTGGGGGCGGCCCTGATGGACGGCGTGGTCCTCTGCCATTTAGCCAATCACATTTGTCCTCGCTCTGTGGCCAGCATCCACGTCCCTTCCCCCGCAGTGGTACAAATGTCCCTTGTCCTACCCCCGTTTGTCCTCCGCGTCCTCACACCAAAACACACCAGAATACCCACAGATTAAAAAAAAAAAAAATCCGCCTAAAAGCATTTCTGCATCATTTCTCTTTCTCTCTTTTCTTAGTCTTTCTTTCACTGTTTGTCTTTTTCTTTCTCTCTGTTTTTCTATTTTTTTCTCTTCCCCTCTCTCTCTCTCTCTCTCTCTCTCTCTCTCTCTTTCTCTCTCTCTCTCTGTTTTCTACTTCCAATAATGAAGCCGGAAATACCATGGTAGCAACATTCCCTAGCACGGGTCCACACGGGTACGTGAATAGAATACAGGCGCTTATTCATCCCTTCTTCCTTTTTTCCCTTCTTCCCTTCTTCCTTTCCTCCCTTCTTTTCTTCTTCCCTTCTTTTCTTCTTCCCTTCTTTTCTTCTTCCCTTCTTTCTCCCCTTTCTCCCCAGCCCAAGCTCAGCATGGCCAAATGCCGAAGAAACGTGGAGAATTTCCTGGACGCCTGTCAGAAAATAGGAGTTCCTCAGGTGATCTTTTGCTTTCTCTCTCTTTCTCTCTTTCTCTCTTTCTCTCTCCCTTCTCTTTCCACTCTCTTAATTTCTCTGTCTCTTGTTCTCTCTTTTCCTCTCATTCTCTTATTCTCTTTCCTTTTCTCTTCCTTTCTATTCTTTCTTCCATCTCTCTTTCTCTTTTTCTGCCTCTCTCTCTCTTGTTTTTTCTCTCTTACTCTCTCTTCACTCTCTTTGTTTTCTTCTTTCTCTGTTTCTCTAGCTTTCGCTCTCTTTTTGTCGGCCTCCCTTTCTTTTTCACGATTTCTCTTTTTCTCTCCCTATCACTTTCATTTTCTCTTTCTTTTTTCTTTTTTTCATTTTCTTTTTTCTCTCTTACTTTCATTCTCTCTCTTTCTTCCTCTTTATTTCTATCTCTTTCTTGCTCTTTTGCTCACATTCTTCCTTTTGTTTTATTTCTCTCTTTCTCTCCCATTGTCACTCTCTTTCTGTCCCCTGTTCTCTCTCTCTCTCTCACACACTCCCTTTGTCTCTCTGTCTCTTTTTCTCATTTTATTTCTATCTTTTTTTCTTTGTTTTATTCTCTTTTGCTCTATTTTACTTTCATTCTTTCTCTTTCTTGCTCTTTATTCCTTTCTCTCTTTCTTTCTCTTTCACTCACATTCTTCCTTTTGTTTTCTTTCTCTCTTTCTATCTCATTCTTACTTTCTCTGTGTCCCCTGTTCTCTCGCTCTCTTACTCTCCCTTTGTCTCTCTGTTTTTTTCTCATTTTATTTATATCTTTCATTCTTTGTTTCATTCTCTTTTTTCTCTCTTACTTTCATTCTTTCTCTTTCTTGCTTTTTATTTCTTTCTCTCTTTCTTTCTCCATCGCTCACGTTCTTACTTTTGTTTTCTTTCTCTCTTTCTCTCTCTCTCATTCTCACTCTCTCTCTCTCTGTCCCCTGTTCTCTCTCTCTCTCTCTCTCTCTCTCTCTCTCTCTCTCTCCCCCTCCCTTTTTTCCTCTCTCTCTCTTTCTATCTCTCTATCTCTACCTGTCCCTTTTCTTTCTTTCCCCCTATTGCTTTCCTTTTCTCTTTCTTTCTTTCTCTTGCTCTCTCTCTCACTCTCCCTTGGTCTCTGTCCCTTTTTCTCATTTTATTTCTATCTTTTTTCTTTTTTTCATTCTCTTTTTTTCTCTCTTACTTTCATTCTTTCTCTTTCTTTATTTTTTGCTCACATTCTTCCCTTTGTTTTCTTGCTCTCTTTTTCTCTCCCTCATTTTTTTCCTGTCCTCTGTTCTCTCGCTCTCTCATTCTCCTTTTGTCTCTCTGTCTTTTTCTCATTTTATTTCTATCTTTTTTTTCTTTTTTTTTCTCTCTGACTTTCATTTTTTCTTGCTCTTTATTTCTCTCCTTTCTCTTTCGCTCACGCTCTTCCTTTTGTTTTCTTTCTCTCTTTCTCTCTCATTCTCACTCTCTCTCTGTCCCCTGTTCTCTTGCTCTCTCACTCTCCCTTTGTCTCTCTGTTTTTTTCTTTTTTTTTTCTCTCTGACTTTCATTTTTTCTTGCTCTTTATTTCTCTCCTTCTTTCTCTTTCGCTCACGCTCTTCCTTTTGTTTTCTTTCTCTCAATCTCTCTTTCTCTCATTCTCACTCTGGTTCTCTCCACGCAGGACAAGTTGTGTCTTCCCCATCACATCCTGGAAGAACGCGGCCTGATCAAGGTGAGCGCCACCGTCCAGGCGCTGGCCGACCTCCCCCGCCGTCAGGCCACGCCCACCTGAGCCGGAAGGACCGGGTCGGGGACGGGGGGGGACACCTCGGGAACGCCGCCCGGAAGAACCTCTACCCGACCCACGATCCTTCTTGTCTTTTCTTCCCGACTTTTCGCGTTCCCGGGAATTCGCCTTTTCCGAACCGCTGCCGATCGGTCACGCTCTGCCGCCGCGGCGCGGACTGTACCCCCTGTTACGGTCCATTCAAACACATAAGGGGACCAAATAAACGCAACGTTGACGACGACGTGGCTCTGTGATGACCCCGGGACCACTGTGCGTTTCCAATCCTGTATTTTTTTACAGTTTGTCTTCTTAAAGGGACAGTGTTTTATAGTTGTCCACCAGATGTCGCTATGCGTGTAGTCCAAGTACGGAGACAGAAAGTGAGCAAGAAGCAGCCTTTTTCTTCTCTTGTTTCTCAAAGAAAGAGAAAAAAAAGGGACAAAGATTTTTTTTTGAATAATAAAAATAGAGAGGAAGAAATGAGAAAATGGAAGTCAGAAATGGAAAGAAGAGTGGGAGAAAAGAAAGCATAAAAAAGGAAAATGGAGTTAAAGAGATAAAAAAGGAAAGAATGAAAAGAAAGGAATTAAAGAGAAAAAGGATTTTTTTTCCTTTCTTTTTTCTTTTTTTCTCTGTATTATCTTTATCATTTTTATGGAGTATTACTTTTTGTCCTATTGCTTTTTCTCTCTCTCTCTGTTCTTTTTTTCCTTTTTTGTCCTTTTTCTTCCTTTTGTGTTTTTCATTTTTCTTTTTCTTGTTTTATTCATTTTTTTTTATTCATTTTTTATTCTTTCTTTTTCCTTTTTGGGTCCTTTTTTTCTCTTTATTATCTTTATCATTTTTTTGGAGTATTACTTTTTGGCCTATTCCTTTCTCTCTCTCTCTCTCTCTCTCTCTCTCTCTCTCTCTGTTCTTTGTTTCCTTTTTTGTCCTTTTTTTCCTTTTGTGTTTTTCTTTTTTTTTCCTTGTTTTCTTCATTTTTGATTTATTCATTTTTTTCTCTTTGTTTTTCCTTTTTTGTCCTTTTTCTTCCTTTTGTGTTTTTCATTTTTCTTTTTCTTGTTTTATTCATTTTTTATTTATTCATTTTTTTCTCTTCCTTTTTCCTTTTTGGGTCCTTTTTTTCTCTTTATTATCATTATCATTTTTTTGGAGTATTACTTTTTGTCCTACTCCTTTTTCTCTCTCTCTGTTCTTTTTTTTCCTTTTTTGTCCCTTTTCTTCCTTTTGTGTTTTTCATTTTTCTTTTCATGTTTTCTTCATTTCTTATTTATTCGTTTTTTTCGCTTTCTTTTTCCTTTTTGGGTCCTTTTTTTCTTTTCTCCGGTGCGTTTCGGTCACTTTGAATCTCCGTATTTTGTCTCCTTCCGTCATGCTTTTAGCACTCGTTTTCGGTGGCACGACAGAATAGAGCGACATCTAGTGGGAAAATAATCCACGCTCTCCCTTTCACTTTGAGATGAAGGCAGGGGCCTCAAAGTCATCCCGGGAGACGCCATTGTCCCCCGGGCCGTGAGTTTGGAACCCCAGCTCAAATTGTTTTTGTTTTTCTGCTGATTTTCCAGTCAGGACCCAAGCGCATGTAAAAAATAACAAATCTCTGTACATATCCTCTGTATAACTTTCCACCAAGTTTCCTACTAAAATAAAAATGAGAATGAAATCGTGGCGATTATAAATCAATTCTTTGCCTATATCATGGTCTTGTCTTTTTCTCATTTTATTTCTATCTTTTTTCTTTTTTTCATTCTCTTTTTTTTCATTCTTTCTTTTTCTTGCTTTTTATTTCTTTCTCTCTTTCTTCCTCTTTCGCTCATATCCTTCCTTTTGTTTTCTTTCTCTCTTTCTCTCTCATTCTCACTCTCTTTTTGTCCCCTGTTCTCCCGCTCTCTCACTCTCCCTTTGTCTATTTGTCTGTTTCTCATTTTATTTCATCATCTTTTTTTCATTCTCTTTTTTTCTCTCTTACTTTCATTCTTTTGCTTTTTGCTCTTTATTTCTCTCCTTTCTTTTTCGCTCACATTCTTCCTTTTGTTTTCTTTCTTTCGTTTTCTCTCATTCTCACTCTCTTTCTGTCCCCTGTTCTCTCTTTCTCTCCTTATAGCTTTCCTTTTTTCTTTCTTTCTTTCTTTTTTTCTGTCTTTCTTTCTCTTGCTCTCTCTCTCTTTCACTCTCCCTTTGTCTTTCTGTCCCTTTTTATCATTTTATTTCTTTTTTTCATTCTCTTTTTTTCCCATTCTTTCTTTCTTACTTTTTATTTCTTTCTCTCTTTCTTTCTCTTTTGCTCATATTCTTCCTTTTGTTTTCTTTCTCTCTTTCTCTCTCATTCTCACTCTCTTTCTGTCCCCGGTATTCTCCCTCTCTCTCCCTCCCTCCCCTTTTTTCTCTCTCTCCCTTTCTATCTCTCTATCTCTACCTGTCTCTTTCCGATTTAGGTTTTTAAGTTTTAAAGCACCACACTATGTCTACCGTGCGAGCTCATTGAGTGTCATGGCGGACTCCGTAAACACGGTCCCAGAGTCAACAGACGAGAAGGAAACGAAACTTGCACAGAAAAAGGACGGTACATCGTTTTTTTGGACCTATTTTGGTTTGGACAAAGCAGACAAGGAACAGAAGAATTTGCAGGGATGATGCCCTGCTCAATCTGGTTTACCTGTTCACTCAATCGTCGCGTTTAAAAAGGGACCACATCCCATTTTATTGTCATTTGGTGGGTTTTATTTCCTTTTTTCTAGGTCCCAACAGAGTTGGTGATATAGGGAAGGAAAAGTCCAAAACAGTGACAGCAACAATCTACATCCAGCATGTTATGTCAATGATGAAGGGAATAGTTGACAGTCTTACAAATGAGCAATAGTGAAACTTTGTAAACACAAATCAAGCTTTTGACTTGGAATGTGGGAGGCAAGGCCATCTAGCAGGCCTCCTAGTGGCCTTCAAGTTGTAGCACATCCCTCGGTGCCTGAGAACTTCTCCTGACCTTGAAAGTGTTTGCGAAATCGTAAAACCACACACTTATCGAGCATGATAGAAATATAAACGTATAAAGATATAAGAGTATAAAAGTATATATTGAGTATAAGAGTATTGAATATAGTTTAAAAGTAACATTTAGAGCATTGTTCCCTTAAATGATGATTCATCTGTTTCTGGCAAGCATATATTTAAGACAAAATGAGTGTAGGGTCAAGGTTGCCATGGCGCCCAATTGACCCCGCCCGTGTGGCGCCAGCTGCAGCTTGTTAACAGATTGGCTCCCTGTGAGTATTTGAACTCTGTCCTGTCAGTCCCCTTTTGTCAGTCTGTCTGCGAACGATGTTTTTACACAGCAAGCCGTTTTTCGCCTGTCCTGTGTTTTTGCTCCTGTTTTTCTCCCATCACGACCTGTTTTGATCTCGACCACGTCTGCTCTCCCGTCCTGAATAACGACCCATTTTCTGATATCGAGCACGTTTTCGCTCTTCTATCCCGGCTACTGACCCGTTTTTTTCCGTTCCTGACATCGCCATCGCTCGTCCCACTTCCGTGTTCAGAGCGACCCGCTCCCCGCGACCTCCGTGGAGTGTGTTTACTCCTTTCCCTTCTTCCCAATAAAACTGTAAGAAACGTTACGCGAGTGGGTCCTGTCTCTGTTCTGGTCCTGACAGTGTAATTAAAAAAAAAAAAAAAGCTCATTTTTAAACTTGTTTTGTAATATCATGATTGTTTCATGTTGTTTTACAATCTTAATTTTACTGGTTGTGCAAAAATGAAATGATCAGTATTACCTATTGACAGAACATTCGACATTTTTGTGTGGGATTTGAATATAACTTTTATTTTGTATTCTCAGAATATAAGGCAATATATTTAATTAGATAGATAGATAGATATAGATAGATAGATAGATGGATAGATAGGGCGGCAGTAGCTCAGGAGGTAGAGCGATCGTTTTAGGATTAAGGGATCCAAGTTCGAATCCCGGCTCGTCCGTGTTACATGTGGAAGTGTCCTTGGGTAAGACACTGAACCCCCAATCCCCCAATAAGAAGGTTAGCGCCTTACATGGCTGCACGGCCGCTATTGGGAAATGTGAAGCACACTGTAAAGCGCTAGAGAAATGCGGATCATTTCATAGATAGATAGATAGATAGATAAATAGATGGATATATATCTATCTATCTAGACATCTATCTATCTAGACATCTATCTAGACATCTACTATCTAGACATCTAGACATCTATCTAAACATCTAACTCTATAGACATCTATCTAGACATCTATATAGACATCTAGACATCTACTATCTAGACATCTATCTAGACATCTATCCAGACATCTATCTATTTAGACATCTAGACATCTATCTAGATATCTATCTAGACATCTATCTATCTAGACATCTAACTATCTATCTATCTAGACATCTATCTAGACATCTAACTCTATAGACATCTATCTAGACATCTATATAGACATCTAGACATCTATCTAAACATCTAACTCTATAGACATCTATCTAGACATCTATATAGACATCTAGACATCTATCTATCTAGACATCTACTATCTAGACATCTATCTAGACATCTATCCAGACATCTATCTATTTAGACATCTAGACATCTATCTAGATATCTATCTAGACATCTATCTATCTAGACATCTAACTATCTATCTATCTAGACATCTATCTAGACATCTATTTAGACATCTAGACATCTATCTATCTATCCAGACATCTATCTAGACATCTATCTAGACATCTATCTAGACATCTAGCAGCTATCTAGGATTCTATCTATCTAGACATCTAACTCTCTACCTATCTAGACATCTATCTAGACATTTATCTAGACATCTATCTATTTAGACATCTAGACATTTATCTAGATATCTATCTAGACATCTATCTATCTAGACATCTAACTATCTATCTATCTAGACATCTATCTAGACATCTATTTAGACATCTAGACATCTATCTATCTATCTAGACATCTATCTATCTAGACATCTATCTAGACATCTACTATCTAGACATCTAGACATCTATCTAAACATCTAACTCTATAGACATCTATCTAGACATCTATATAGACATCTAGACATCTATCTATCTAGACATCTACTATCTAGACATCTATCTAGACATCTATCCAGACATCTATCTATTTAGACATCTAGACATCTATCTAGATATCTATCTAGACATCTATCTATCTAGACATCTAACTATCTATCTATCTAGACATCTATCTAGACATCTAACTCTATAGACATCTATCTAGACATCTATATAGACATCTAGACATCTATCTAAACATCTAACTCTATAGACATCTATCTAGACATCTATATAGACATCTAGACATCTATCTATCTAGACATCTACTATCTAGACATCTATCTAGACATCTATCCAGACATCTATCTATTTAGACATCTAGACATCTATCTAGATATCTATCTAGACATCTATCTATCTAGACATCTAACTATCTATCTATCTAGACATCTATCTAGACATCTATTTAGACATCTAGACATCTATCTATCTATCCAGACATCTATCTAGACATCTATCTAGACATCTATCTAGACATCTAGCAGCTATCTAGGATTCTATCTATCTAGACATCTAACTCTCTACCTATCTAGACATCTATCTAGACATTTATCTAGACATCTATCTATTTAGACATCTAGACATTTATCTAGATATCTATCTAGACATCTATCTATCTAGACATCTAACTATCTATCTATCTAGACATCTATCTAGACATCTATTTAGACATCTAGACATCTATCTATCTATCTAGACATCTATCTATCTAGACATCTATCTAGACATCTACTATCTAGACATCTAGACATCTATCTAAACATCTAACTCTATAGACATCTATCTAGACATCTATATAGACATCTAGACATCTATCTATCTAGACATCTACTATCTAGACATCTATCTAGACATCTATCCAGACATCTATCTATTTAGACATCTAGACATCTATCTAGATATCTATCTAGACATCTATCTATCTAGACATCTAACTATCTATCTATCTAGACATCTATCTAGACATCTAACTCTATAGACATCTATCTAGACATCTATATAGACATCTAGACATCTATCTAAACATCTAACTCTATAGACATCTATCTAGACATCTATATAGACATCTAGACATCTATCTATCTAGACATCTACTATCTAGACATCTATCTAGACATCTATCCAGACATCTATCTATTTAGACATCTAGACATCTATCTAGATATCTATCTAGACATCTATCTATCTAGACATCTAACTATCTATCTATCTAGACATCTATCTAGACATCTATTTAGACATCTAGACATCTATCTATCTATCCAGACATCTATCTAGACATCTATCTAGACATCTATCTAGACATCTAGCAGCTATCTAGGATTCTATCTATCTAGACATCTAACTCTCTACCTATCTAGACATCTATCTAGACATTTATCTAGACATCTATCTATTTAGACATCTAGACATTTATCTAGATATCTATCTAGACATCTATCTATCTAGACATCTAACTATCTATCTATCTAGACATCTATCTAGACATCTATTTAGACATCTAGACATCTATCTATCTATCTAGACATCTATCTATCTAGACATCTATCTAGACATCTACTATCTAGACATCTAGACATCTATCTAAACATCTAACTCTATAGACATCTATCTAGACATCTATATAGACATCTAGACATCTATCTATCTAGACATCTACTATCTAGACATCTATCTAGACATCTATCCAGACAT
The DNA here is from genome assembly GCF_059441175.1 of Urocampus carinirostris. Lineage (NCBI taxonomy): Eukaryota > Metazoa > Chordata > Actinopteri > Syngnathiformes > Syngnathidae > Urocampus > Urocampus carinirostris. The sequence goes on from NC_142365.1 coordinate 1,808,804, forward strand.
CTATCTATTTAGACATCTAGACATCTATCTAGATATCTATCTAGACATCTATCTATCTAGACATCTAACTATCTATCTATCTAGACATCTATCTAGACATCTAACTCTATAGACATCTATCTAGACATCTATATAGACATCTAGACATCTATCTAAACATCTAACTCTATAGACATCTATCTAGACATCTATATAGACATCTAGACATCTATCTATCTAGACATCTACTATCTAGACATCTATCTAGACATCTATCCAGACATCTATCTATTTAGACATCTAGACATCTATCTAGATATCTATCTAGACATCTATCTATCTAGACATCTAACTATCTATCTATCTAGACATCTATCTAGACATCTATTTAGACATCTAGACATCTATCTATCTATCTAGACATCTATCTAGACATCTATCTAGACATCTATCTAGACATCTAGCAGCTATCTAGGATTCTATCTATCTAGACATCTAACTCTCTACCTATCTAGACATCTATCTAGACATTTATCTAGACATCTATCTATTTAGACATCTAGACATTTATCTAGATATCTATCTAGACATCTATCTATCTAGACATCTAACTATCTATCTATCTAGACATCTATCTAGACATCTATTTAGACATCTAGACATCTATCTATCTATCTAGACATCTATCTATCTAGACATCTATCTAGACATCTACTATCTAGACATCTAGACATCTATCTAAACATCTAACTCTATAGACATCTATCTAGACATCTATATAGACATCTAGACATCTATCTATCTAGACATCTACTATCTAGACATCTATCTAGACATCTATCCAGACATCTATCTATTTAGACATCTAGACATCTATCTAGATATCTATCTAGACATCTATCTATCTAGACATCTAACTATCTATCTATCTAGACATCTATCTAGACATCTAACTCTATAGACATCTATCTAGACATCTATATAGACATCTAGACATCTATCTAAACATCTAACTCTATAGACATCTATCTAGACATCTATATAGACATCTAGACATCTATCTATCTAGACATCTACTATCTAGACATCTATCTAGACATCTATCCAGACATCTATCTATTTAGACATCTAGACATCTATCTAGATATCTATCTAGACATCTATCTATCTAGACATCTAACTATCTATCTATCTAGACATCTATCTAGACATCTATTTAGACATCTAGACATCTATCTATCTATCCAGACATCTATCTAGACATCTATCTAGACATCTATCTAGACATCTAGCAGCTATCTAGGATTCTATCTATCTAGACATCTAACTCTCTACCTATCTAGACATCTATCTAGACATTTATCTAGACATCTATCTATTTAGACATCTAGACATTTATCTAGATATCTATCTAGACATCTATCTATCTAGACATCTAACTATCTATCTATCTAGACATCTATCTAGACATCTATTTAGACATCTAGACATCTATCTATCTATCTAGACATCTATCTATCTAGACATCTATCTAGACATCTACTATCTAGACATCTAGACATCTATCTAAACATCTAACTCTATAGACATCTATCTAGACATCTATATAGACATCTAGACATCTATCTATCTAGACATCTACTATCTAGACATCTATCTAGACATCTATCCAGACATCTATCTATTTAGACATCTAGACATCTATCTAGATATCTATCTAGACATCTATCTATCTAGACATCTAACTATCTATCTATCTAGACATCTATCTAGACATCTAACTCTATAGACATCTATCTAGACATCTATATAGACATCTAGACATCTATCTAAACATCTAACTCTATAGACATCTATCTAGACATCTATATAGACATCTAGACATCTATCTATCTAGACATCTACTATCTAGACATCTATCTAGACATCTATCCAGACATCTATCTATTTAGACATCTAGACATCTATCTAGATATCTATCTAGACATCTATCTATCTAGACATCTAACTATCTATCTATCTAGACATCTATCTAGACATCTATTTAGACATCTAGACATCTATCTATCTATCCAGACATCTATCTAGACATCTATCTAGACATCTATCTAGACATCTAGCAGCTATCTAGGATTCTATCTATCTAGACATCTAACTCTCTACCTATCTAGACATCTATCTAGACATTTATCTAGACATCTATCTATTTAGACATCTAGACATTTATCTAGATATCTATCTAGACATCTATCTATCTAGACATCTAACTATCTATCTATCTAGACATCTATCTAGACATCTATTTAGACATCTAGACATCTATCTATCTATCTAGACATCTATCTATCTAGACATCTATCTAGACATCTACTATCTAGACATCTAGACATCTATCTAAACATCTAACTCTATAGACATCTATCTAGACATCTATATAGACATCTAGACATCTATCTATCTAGACATCTACTATCTAGACATCTATCTAGACATCTATCCAGACATCTATCTATTTAGACATCTAGACATCTATCTAGATATCTATCTAGACATCTATCTATCTAGACATCTAACTATCTATCTATCTAGACATCTATCTAGACATCTAACTCTATAGACATCTATCTAGACATCTATATAGACATCTAGACATCTATCTAAACATCTAACTCTATAGACATCTATCTAGACATCTATATAGACATCTAGACATCTATCTATCTAGACATCTACTATCTAGACATCTATCTAGACATCTATCCAGACATCTATCTATTTAGACATCTAGACATCTATCTAGATATCTATCTAGACATCTATCTATCTAGACATCTAACTATCTATCTATCTAGACATCTATCTAGACATCTATTTAGACATCTAGACATCTATCTATCTATCCAGACATCTATCTAGACATCTATCTAGACATCTATCTAGACATCTAGCAGCTATCTAGGATTCTATCTATCTAGACATCTAACTCTCTACCTATCTAGACATCTATCTAGACATTTATCTAGACATCTATCTATTTAGACATCTAGACATTTATCTAGATATCTATCTAGACATCTATCTATCTAGACATCTAACTATCTATCTATCTAGACATCTATCTAGACATCTATTTAGACATCTAGACATCTATCTATCTATCTAGACATCTATCTATCTAGACATCTATCTAGACATCTACTATCTAGACATCTAGACATCTATCTAAACATCTAACTCTATAGACATCTATCTAGACATCTATATAGACATCTAGACATCTATCTATCTAGACATCTACTATCTAGACATCTATCTAGACATCTATCCAGACATCTATCTATTTAGACATCTAGACATCTATCTAGATATCTATCTAGACATCTATCTATCTAGACATCTAACTATCTATCTATCTAGACATCTATCTAGACATCTAACTCTATAGACATCTATCTAGACATCTATATAGACATCTAGACATCTATCTAAACATCTAACTCTATAGACATCTATCTAGACATCTATATAGACATCTAGACATCTATCTATCTAGACATCTACTATCTAGACATCTATCTAGACATCTATCCAGACATCTATCTATTTAGACATCTAGACATCTATCTAGATATCTATCTAGACATCTATCTATCTAGACATCTAACTATCTATCTATCTAGACATCTATCTAGACATCTATTTAGACATCTAGACATCTATCTATCTATCTAGACATCTATCTAGACATCTATCTAGACATCTATCTAGACATCTAGCAGCTATCTAGGATTCTATCTATCTAGACATCTAACTCTCTACCTATCTAGACATCTATCTAGACATTTATCTAGACATCTATCTATTTAGACATCTAGACATTTATCTAGATATCTATCTAGACATCTATCTATCTAGACATCTAACTATCTATCTATCTAGACATCTATCTAGACATCTATTTAGACATCTAGACATCTATCTATCTATCTAGACATCTATCTATCTAGACATCTATCTAGACATCTACTATCTAGACATCTAGACATCTATCTAAACATCTAACTCTATAGACATCTATCTAGACATCTATATAGACATCTAGACATCTATCTATCTAGACATCTACTATCTAGACATCTATCTAGACATCTATCCAGACATCTATCTATTTAGACATCTAGACATCTATCTAGATATCTATCTAGACATCTATCTATCTAGACATCTAACTATCTATCTATCTAGACATCTATCTAGACATCTAACTCTATAGACATCTATCTAGACATCTATATAGACATCTAGACATCTATCTAAACATCTAACTCTATAGACATCTATCTAGACATCTATATAGACATCTAGACATCTATCTATCTAGACATCTACTATCTAGACATCTATCTAGACATCTATCCAGACATCTATCTATTTAGACATCTAGACATCTATCTAGATATCTATCTAGACATCTATCTATCTAGACATCTAACTATCTATCTATCTAGACATCTATCTAGACATCTATTTAGACATCTAGACATCTATCTATCTATCCAGACATCTATCTAGACATCTATCTAGACATCTATCTAGACATCTAGCAGCTATCTAGGATTCTATCTATCTAGACATCTAACTCTCTACCTATCTAGACATCTATCTAGACATTTATCTAGACATCTATCTATTTAGACATCTAGACATTTATCTAGATATCTATCTAGACATCTATCTATCTAGACATCTAACTATCTATCTATCTAGACATCTATCTAGACATCTATTTAGACATCTAGACATCTATCTATCTATCTAGACATCTATCTATCTAGACATCTATCTAGACATCTACTATCTAGACATCTAGACATCTATCTAAACATCTAACTCTATAGACATCTATCTAGACATCTATATAGACATCTAGACATCTATCTATCTAGACATCTACTATCTAGACATCTATCTAGACATCTATCCAGACATCTATCTATTTAGACATCTAGACATCTATCTAGATATCTATCTAGACATCTATCTATCTAGACATCTAACTATCTATCTATCTAGACATCTATCTAGACATCTAACTCTATAGACATCTATCTAGACATCTATATAGACATCTAGACATCTATCTAAACATCTAACTCTATAGACATCTATCTAGACATCTATATAGACATCTAGACATCTATCTATCTAGACATCTACTATCTAGACATCTATCTAGACATCTATCCAGACATCTATCTATTTAGACATCTAGACATCTATCTAGATATCTATCTAGACATCTATCTATCTAGACATCTAACTATCTATCTATCTAGACATCTATCTAGACATCTATTTAGACATCTAGACATCTATCTATCTATCCAGACATCTATCTAGACATCTATCTAGACATCTATCTAGACATCTAGCAGCTATCTAGGATTCTATCTATCTAGACATCTAACTCTCTACCTATCTAGACATCTATCTAGACATTTATCTAGACATCTATCTATTTAGACATCTAGACATTTATCTAGATATCTATCTAGACATCTATCTATCTAGACATCTAACTATCTATCTATCTAGACATCTATCTAGACATCTATTTAGACATCTAGACATCTATCTATCTATCTAGACATCTATCTATCTAGACATCTATCTAGACATCTACTATCTAGACATCTAGACATCTATCTAAACATCTAACTCTATAGACATCTATCTAGACATCTATATAGACATCTAGACATCTATCTATCTAGACATCTACTATCTAGACATCTATCTAGACATCTATCCAGACATCTATCTATTTAGACATCTAGACATCTATCTAGATATCTATCTAGACATCTATCTATCTAGACATCTAACTATCTATCTATCTAGACATCTATCTAGACATCTAACTCTATAGACATCTATCTAGACATCTATATAGACATCTAGACATCTATCTAAACATCTAACTCTATAGACATCTATCTAGACATCTATATAGACATCTAGACATCTATCTATCTAGACATCTACTATCTAGACATCTATCTAGACATCTATCCAGACATCTATCTATTTAGACATCTAGACATCTATCTAGATATCTATCTAGACATCTATCTATCTAGACATCTAACTATCTATCTATCTAGACATCTATCTAGACATCTATTTAGACATCTAGACATCTATCTATCTATCTAGACATCTATCTAGACATCTATCTAGACATCTATCTAGACATCTAGCAGCTATCTAGGATTCTATCTATCTAGACATCTAACTCTCTACCTATCTAGACATCTATCTAGACATTTATCTAGACATCTATCTATTTAGACATCTAGACATTTATCTAGATATCTATCTAGACATCTATCTATCTAGACATCTAACTATCTATCTATCTAGACATCTATCTAGACATCTATTTAGACATCTAGACATCTATCTATCTATCTAGACATCTATCTATCTAGACATCTATCTAGACATCTACTATCTAGACATCTAGACATCTATCTAAACATCTAACTCTATAGACATCTATCTAGACATCTATATAGACATCTAGACATCTATCTATCTAGACATCTACTATCTAGACATCTATCTAGACATCTATCCAGACATCTATCTATTTAGACATCTAGACATCTATCTAGATATCTATCTAGACATCTATCTATCTAGACATCTAACTATCTATCTATCTAGACATCTATCTAGACATCTAACTCTATAGACATCTATCTAGACATCTATATAGACATCTAGACATCTATCTAAACATCTAACTCTATAGACATCTATCTAGACATCTATATAGACATCTAGACATCTATCTATCTAGACATCTACTATCTAGACATCTATCTAGACATCTATCCAGACATCTATCTATTTAGACATCTAGACATCTATCTAGATATCTATCTAGACATCTATCTATCTAGACATCTAACTATCTATCTATCTAGACATCTATCTAGACATCTATTTAGACATCTAGACATCTATCTATCTATCTAGACATCTATCTAGACATCTATCTAGACATCTATCTAGACATCTAGCAGCTATCTAGGATTCTATCTATCTAGACATCTAACTCTCTACCTATCTAGACATCTATCTAGACATTTATCTAGACATCTATCTATTTAGACATCTAGACATTTATCTAGATATCTATCTAGACATCTATCTATCTAGACATCTAACTATCTATCTATCTAGACATCTATCTAGACATCTATTTAGACATCTAGACATCTATCTATCTATCTAGACATCTATCTATCTAGACATCTATCTAGACATCTACTATCTAGACATCTAGACATCTATCTAAACATCTAACTCTATAGACATCTATCTAGACATCTATATAGACATCTAGACATCTATCTATCTAGACATCTACTATCTAGACATCTATCTAGACATCTATCCAGACATCTATCTATTTAGACATCTAGACATCTATCTAGATATCTATCTAGACATCTATCTATCTAGACATCTAACTATCTATCTATCTAGACATCTATCTAGACATCTAACTCTATAGACATCTATCTAGACATCTATATAGACATCTAGACATCTATCTAAACATCTAACTCTATAGACATCTATCTAGACATCTATATAGACATCTAGACATCTATCTATCTAGACATCTACTATCTAGACATCTATCTAGACATCTATCCAGACATCTATCTATTTAGACATCTAGACATCTATCTAGATATCTATCTAGACATCTATCTATCTAGACATCTAACTATCTATCTATCTAGACATCTATCTAGACATCTATTTAGACATCTAGACATCTATCTATCTATCCAGACATCTATCTAGACATCTATCTAGACATCTATCTAGACATCTAGCAGCTATCTAGGATTCTATCTATCTAGACATCTAACTCTCTACCTATCTAGACATCTATCTAGACATTTATCTAGACATCTATCTATTTAGACATCTAGACATTTATCTAGATATCTATCTAGACATCTATCTATCTAGACATCTAACTATCTATCTATCTAGACATCTATCTAGACATCTATTTAGACATCTAGACATCTATCTATCTATCTAGACATCTATCTATCTAGACATCTATCTAGACATCTACTATCTAGACATCTAGACATCTATCTAAACATCTAACTCTATAGACATCTATCTAGACATCTATATAGACATCTAGACATCTATCTATCTAGACATCTACTATCTAGACATCTATCTAGACATCTATCCAGACATCTATCTATTTAGACATCTAGACATCTATCTAGATATCTATCTAGACATCTATCTATCTAGACATCTAACTATCTATCTATCTAGACATCTATCTAGACATCTAACTCTATAGACATCTATCTAGACATCTATATAGACATCTAGACATCTATCTAAACATCTAACTCTATAGACATCTATCTAGACATCTATATAGACATCTAGACATCTATCTATCTAGACATCTACTATCTAGACATCTATCTAGACATCTATCCAGACATCTATCTATTTAGACATCTAGACATCTATCTAGATATCTATCTAGACATCTATCTATCTAGACATCTAACTATCTATCTATCTAGACATCTATCTAGACATCTATTTAGACATCTAGACATCTATCTATCTATCTAGACATCTATCTAGACATCTATCTAGACATCTATCTAGACATCTAGCAGCTATCTAGGATTCTATCTATCTAGACATCTAACTCTCTACCTATCTAGACATCTATCTAGACATTTATCTAGACATCTATCTATTTAGACATCTAGACATTTATCTAGATATCTATCTAGACATCTATCTATCTAGACATCTAACTATCTATCTATCTAGACATCTATCTAGACATCTATTTAGACATCTAGACATCTATCTATCTATCTAGACATCTATCTATCTAGACATCTATCTAGACATCTACTATCTAGACATCTAGACATCTATCTAAACATCTAACTCTATAGACATCTATCTAGACATCTATATAGACATCTAGACATCTATCTATCTAGACATCTACTATCTAGACATCTATCTAGACATCTATCCAGACATCTATCTATTTAGACATCTAGACATCTATCTAGATATCTATCTAGACATCTATCTATCTAGACATCTAACTATCTATCTATCTAGACATCTATCTAGACATCTAACTCTATAGACATCTATCTAGACATCTATATAGACATCTAGACATCTATCTAAACATCTAACTCTATAGACATCTATCTAGACATCTATATAGACATCTAGACATCTATCTATCTAGACATCTACTATCTAGACATCTATCTAGACATCTATCCAGACATCTATCTATTTAGACATCTAGACATCTATCTAGATATCTATCTAGACATCTATCTATCTAGACATCTAACTATCTATCTATCTAGACATCTATCTAGACATCTATTTAGACATCTAGACATCTATCTATCTATCCAGACATCTATCTAGACATCTATCTAGACATCTATCTAGACATCTAGCAGCTATCTAGGATTCTATCTATCTAGACATCTAACTCTCTACCTATCTAGACATCTATCTAGACATTTATCTAGACATCTATCTATTTAGACATCTAGACATTTATCTAGATATCTATCTAGACATCTATCTATCTAGACATCTAACTATCTATCTATCTAGACATCTATCTAGACATCTATTTAGACATCTAGACATCTATCTATCTATCTAGACATCTATCTATCTAGACATCTATCTAGACATCTACTATCTAGACATCTAGACATCTATCTAAACATCTAACTCTATAGACATCTATCTAGACATCTATATAGACATCTAGACATCTATCTATCTAGACATCTACTATCTAGACATCTATCTAGACATCTATCCAGACATCTATCTATTTAGACATCTAGACATCTATCTAGATATCTATCTAGACATCTATCTATCTAGACATCTAACTATCTATCTATCTAGACATCTATCTAGACATCTAACTCTATAGACATCTATCTAGACATCTATATAGACATCTAGACATCTATCTAAACATCTAACTCTATAGACATCTATCTAGACATCTATATAGACATCTAGACATCTATCTATCTAGACATCTACTATCTAGACATCTATCTAGACATCTATCCAGACATCTATCTATTTAGACATCTAGACATCTATCTAGATATCTATCTAGACATCTATCTATCTAGACATCTAACTATCTATCTATCTAGACATCTATCTAGACATCTATTTAGACATCTAGACATCTATCTATCTATCCAGACATCTATCTAGACATCTATCTAGACATCTATCTAGACATCTAGCAGCTATCTAGGATTCTATCTATCTAGACATCTAACTCTCTACCTATCTAGACATCTATCTAGACATTTATCTAGACATCTATCTATTTAGACATCTAGACATTTATCTAGATATCTATCTAGACATCTATCTATCTAGACATCTAACTATCTATCTATCTAGACATCTATCTAGACATCTATTTAGACATCTAGACATCTATCTATCTATCTAGACATCTATCTATCTAGACATCTATCTAGACATCTACTATCTAGACATCTAGACATCTATCTAAACATCTAACTCTATAGACATCTATCTAGACATCTATATAGACATCTAGACATCTATCTATCTAGACATCTACTATCTAGACATCTATCTAGACATCTATCCAGACATCTATCTATTTAGACATCTAGACATCTATCTAGATATCTATCTAGACATCTATCTATCTAGACATCTAACTATCTATCTATCTAGACATCTATCTAGACATCTAACTCTATAGACATCTATCTAGACATCTATATAGACATCTAGACATCTATCTAAACATCTAACTCTATAGACATCTATCTAGACATCTATATAGACATCTAGACATCTATCTATCTAGACATCTACTATCTAGACATCTATCTAGACATCTATCCAGACATCTATCTATTTAGACATCTAGACATCTATCTAGATATCTATCTAGACATCTATCTATCTAGACATCTAACTATCTATCTATCTAGACATCTATCTAGACATCTATTTAGACATCTAGACATCTATCTATCTATCTAGACATCTATCTAGACATCTATCTAGACATCTATCTAGACATCTAGCAGCTATCTAGGATTCTATCTATCTAGACATCTAACTCTCTACCTATCTAGACATCTATCTAGACATTTATCTAGACATCTATCTATTTAGACATCTAGACATTTATCTAGATATCTATCTAGACATCTATCTATCTAGACATCTAACTATCTATCTATCTAGACATCTATCTAGACATCTATTTAGACATCTAGACATCTATCTATCTATCTAGACATCTATCTATCTAGACATCTATCTAGACATCTACTATCTAGACATCTAGACATCTATCTAAACATCTAACTCTATAGACATCTATCTAGACATCTATATAGACATCTAGACATCTATCTATCTAGACATCTACTATCTAGACATCTATCTAGACATCTATCCAGACATCTATCTATTTAGACATCTAGACATCTATCTAGATATCTATCTAGACATCTATCTATCTAGACATCTAACTATCTATCTATCTAGACATCTATCTAGACATCTAACTCTATAGACATCTATCTAGACATCTATATAGACATCTAGACATCTATCTAAACATCTAACTCTATAGACATCTATCTAGACATCTATATAGACATCTAGACATCTATCTATCTAGACATCTACTATCTAGACATCTATCTAGACATCTATCCAGACATCTATCTATTTAGACATCTAGACATCTATCTAGATATCTATCTAGACATCTATCTATCTAGACATCTAACTATCTATCTATCTAGACATCTATCTAGACATCTATTTAGACATCTAGACATCTATCTATCTATCCAGACATCTATCTAGACATCTATCTAGACATCTATCTAGACATCTAGCAGCTATCTAGGATTCTATCTATCTAGACATCTAACTCTCTACCTATCTAGACATCTATCTAGACATTTATCTAGACATCTATCTATTTAGACATCTAGACATTTATCTAGATATCTATCTAGACATCTATCTATCTAGACATCTAACTATCTATCTATCTAGACATCTATCTAGACATCTATTTAGACATCTAGACATCTATCTATCTATCTAGACATCTATCTATCTAGACATCTATCTAGACATCTACTATCTAGACATCTAGACATCTATCTAAACATCTAACTCTATAGACATCTATCTAGACATCTATATAGACATCTAGACATCTATCTATCTAGACATCTACTATCTAGACATCTATCTAGACATCTATCCAGACATCTATCTATTTAGACATCTAGACATCTATCTAGATATCTATCTAGACATCTATCTATCTAGACATCTAACTATCTATCTATCTAGACATCTATCTAGACATCTAACTCTATAGACATCTATCTAGACATCTATATAGACATCTAGACATCTATCTAAACATCTAACTCTATAGACATCTATCTAGACATCTATATAGACATCTAGACATCTATCTATCTAGACATCTACTATCTAGACATCTATCTAGACATCTATCCAGACATCTATCTATTTAGACATCTAGACATCTATCTAGATATCTATCTAGACATCTATCTATCTAGACATCTAACTATCTATCTATCTAGACATCTATCTAGACATCTATTTAGACATCTAGACATCTATCTATCTATCTAGACATCTATCTAGACATCTATCTAGACATCTATCTAGACATCTAGCAGCTATCTAGGATTCTATCTATCTAGACATCTAACTCTCTACCTATCTAGACATCTATCTAGACATTTATCTAGACATCTATCTATTTAGACATCTAGACATTTATCTAGATATCTATCTAGACATCTATCTATCTAGACATCTAACTATCTATCTATCTAGACATCTATCTAGACATCTATTTAGACATCTAGACATCTATCTATCTATCTAGACATCTATCTATCTAGACATCTATCTAGACATCTACTATCTAGACATCTAGACATCTATCTAAACATCTAACTCTATAGACATCTATCTAGACATCTATATAGACATCTAGACATCTATCTATCTAGACATCTACTATCTAGACATCTATCTAGACATCTATCCAGACATCTATCTATTTAGACATCTAGACATCTATCTAGATATCTATCTAGACATCTATCTATCTAGACATCTAACTATCTATCTATCTAGACATCTATCTAGACATCTAACTCTATAGACATCTATCTAGACATCTATATAGACATCTAGACATCTATCTAAACATCTAACTCTATAGACATCTATCTAGACATCTATATAGACATCTAGACATCTATCTATCTAGACATCTACTATCTAGACATCTATCTAGACATCTATCCAGACATCTATCTATTTAGACATCTAGACATCTATCTAGATATCTATCTAGACATCTATCTATCTAGACATCTAACTATCTATCTATCTAGACATCTATCTAGACATCTATTTAGACATCTAGACATCTATCTATCTATCCAGACATCTATCTAGACATCTATCTAGACATCTATCTAGACATCTAGCAGCTATCTAGGATTCTATCTATCTAGACATCTAACTCTCTACCTATCTAGACATCTATCTAGACATTTATCTAGACATCTATCTATTTAGACATCTAGACATTTATCTAGATATCTATCTAGACATCTATCTATCTAGACATCTAACTATCTATCTATCTAGACATCTATCTAGACATCTATTTAGACATCTAGACATCTATCTATCTATCTAGACATCTATCTATCTAGACATCTATCTAGACATCTACTATCTAGACATCTAGACATCTATCTAAACATCTAACTCTATAGACATCTATCTAGACATCTATATAGACATCTAGACATCTATCTATCTAGACATCTACTATCTAGACATCTATCTAGACATCTATCCAGACATCTATCTATTTAGACATCTAGGCATCTATCTAGATATCTATCTAGACATCTATCTATCTAGACATCTAACTATCTATCTATCTAGACATCTATCTAGACATCTAACTCTATAGACATCTATCTAGACATCTATATAGACATCTAGACATCTATCTAAACATCTAACTCTATAGACATCTATCTAGACATCTATATAGACATCTAGACATCTATCTATCTAGACATCTACTATCTAGACATCTATCTAGACATCTATCCAGACATCTATCTATTTAGACATCTAGACATCTATCTAGATATCTATCTAGACATCTATCTATCTAGACATCTAACTATCTATCTATCTAGACATCTATCTAGACATCTATTTAGACATCTAGACATCTATCTATCTATCTAGACATCTATCTAGACATCTATCTAGACATCTATCTAGACATCTAGCAGCTATCTAGGATTCTATCTATCTAGACATCTAACTCTCTACCTATCTAGACATCTATCTAGACATTTATCTAGACATCTATCTATTTAGACATCTAGACATTTATCTAGATATCTATCTAGACATCTATCTATCTAGACATCTAACTATCTATCTATCTAGACATCTATCTAGACATCTATTTAGACATCTAGACATCTATCTATCTATCTAGACATCTATCTATCTAGACATCTATCTAGACATCTACTATCTAGACATCTAGACATCTATCTAAACATCTAACTCTATAGACATCTATCTAGACATCTATATAGACATCTAGACATCTATCTATCTAGACATCTACTATCTAGACATCTATCTAGACATCTATCCAGACATCTATCTATTTAGACATCTAGACATCTATCTAGATATCTATCTAGACATCTATCTATCTAGACATCTAACTATCTATCTATCTAGACATCTATCTAGACATCTAACTCTATAGACATCTATCTAGACATCTATATAGACATCTAGACATCTATCTAAACATCTAACTCTATAGACATCTATCTAGACATCTATATAGACATCTAGACATCTATCTATCTAGACATCTACTATCTAGACATCTATCTAGACATCTATCCAGACATCTATCTATTTAGACATCTAGACATCTATCTAGATATCTATCTAGACATCTATCTATCTAGACATCTAACTATCTATCTATCTAGACATCTATCTAGACATCTATTTAGACATCTAGACATCTATCTATCTATCCAGACATCTATCTAGACATCTATCTAGACATCTATCTAGACATCTAGCAGCTATCTAGGATTCTATCTATCTAGACATCTAACTCTCTACCTATCTAGACATCTATCTAGACATTTATCTAGACATCTATCTATTTAGACATCTAGACATTTATCTAGATATCTATCTAGACATCTATCTATCTAGACATCTAACTATCTATCTATCTAGACATCTATCTAGACATCTATTTAGACATCTAGACATCTATCTATCTATCTAGACATCTATCTATCTAGACATCTATCTAGACATCTACTATCTAGACATCTAGACATCTATCTAAACATCTAACTCTATAGACATCTATCTAGACATCTATATAGACATCTAGACATCTATCTATCTAGACATCTACTATCTAGACATCTATCTAGACATCTATCCAGACATCTATCTATTTAGACATCTAGACATCTATCTAGATATCTATCTAGACATCTATCTATCTAGACATCTAACTATCTATCTATCTAGACATCTATCTAGACATCTAACTCTATAGACATCTATCTAGACATCTATATAGACATCTAGACATCTATCTAAACATCTAACTCTATAGACATCTATCTAGACATCTATATAGACATCTAGACATCTATCTATCTAGACATCTACTATCTAGACATCTATCTAGACATCTATCCAGACATCTATCTATTTAGACATCTAGACATCTATCTAGATATCTATCTAGACATCTATCTATCTAGACATCTAACTATCTATCTATCTAGACATCTATCTAGACATCTATTTAGACATCTAGACATCTATCTATCTATCTAGACATCTATCTAGACATCTATCTAGACATCTATCTAGACATCTAGCAGCTATCTAGGATTCTATCTATCTAGACATCTAACTCTCTACCTATCTAGACATCTATCTAGACATTTATCTAGACATCTATCTATTTAGACATCTAGACATTTATCTAGATATCTATCTAGACATCTATCTATCTAGACATCTAACTATCTATCTATCTAGACATCTATCTAGACATCTATTTAGACATCTAGACATCTATCTATCTATCTAGACATCTATCTATCTAGACATCTATCTAGACATCTACTATCTAGACATCTAGACATCTATCTAAACATCTAACTCTATAGACATCTATCTAGACATCTATATAGACATCTAGACATCTATCTATCTAGACATCTACTATCTAGACATCTATCTAGACATCTATCCAGACATCTATCTATTTAGACATCTAGACATCTATCTAGATATCTATCTAGACATCTATCTATCTAGACATCTAACTATCTATCTATCTAGACATCTATCTAGACATCTAACTCTATAGACATCTATCTAGACATCTATATAGACATCTAGACATCTATCTAAACATCTAACTCTATAGACATCTATCTAGACATCTATATAGACATCTAGACATCTATCTATCTAGACATCTACTATCTAGACATCTATCTAGACATCTATCCAGACATCTATCTATTTAGACATCTAGACATCTATCTAGATATCTATCTAGACATCTATCTATCTAGACATCTAACTATCTATCTATCTAGACATCTATCTAGACATCTATTTAGACATCTAGACATCTATCTATCTATCCAGACATCTATCTAGACATCTATCTAGACATCTATCTAGACATCTAGCAGCTATCTAGGATTCTATCTATCTAGACATCTAACTCTCTACCTATCTAGACATCTATCTAGACATTTATCTAGACATCTATCTATTTAGACATCTAGACATTTATCTAGATATCTATCTAGACATCTATCTATCTAGACATCTAACTATCTATCTATCTAGACATCTATCTAGACATCTATTTAGACATCTAGACATCTATCTATCTATCTAGACATCTATCTATCTAGACATCTATCTAGACATCTACTATCTAGACATCTAGACATCTATCTAAACATCTAACTCTATAGACATCTATCTAGACATCTATATAGACATCTAGACATCTATCTATCTAGACATCTACTATCTAGACATCTATCTAGACATCTATCCAGACATCTATCTATTTAGACATCTAGACATCTATCTAGATATCTATCTAGACATCTATCTATCTAGACATCTAACTATCTATCTATCTAGACATCTATCTAGACATCTAACTCTATAGACATCTATCTAGACATCTATATAGACATCTAGACATCTATCTAAACATCTAACTCTATAGACATCTATCTAGACATCTATATAGACATCTAGACATCTATCTATCTAGACATCTACTATCTAGACATCTATCTAGACATCTATCCAGACATCTATCTATTTAGACATCTAGACATCTATCTAGATATCTATCTAGACATCTATCTATCTAGACATCTAACTATCTATCTATCTAGACATCTATCTAGACATCTATTTAGACATCTAGACATCTATCTATCTATCTAGACATCTATCTAGACATCTATCTAGACATCTATCTAGACATCTAGCAGCTATCTAGGATTCTATCTATCTAGACATCTAACTCTCTACCTATCTAGACATCTATCTAGACATTTATCTAGATATCTATCTATTTAGACATCTAGACATTTATCTAGATATCTATCTAGACATCTATCTATCTAGACATCTAACTATCTATCTATCTAGACATCTATCTAGACATCTATTTAGACATCTAGACATCTATCTATCTATCTAGACATCTATCTATCTAGACATCTATCTAGACATCTACTATCTAGACATCTAGACATCTATCTAAACATCTAACTCTATAGACATCTATCTAGACATCTATATAGACATCTAGACATCTATCTATCTAGACATCTACTATCTAGACATCTATCTAGACATCTATCCAGACATCTATCTATTTAGACATCTAGACATCTATCTAGATATCTATCTAGACATCTATCTATCTAGACATCTAACTATCTATCTATCTAGACATCTATCTAGACATCTAACTCTATAGACATCTATCTAGACATCTATATAGACATCTAGACATCTATCTAAACATCTAACTCTATAGACATCTATCTAGACATCTATATAGACATCTAGACATCTATCTATCTAGACATCTACTATCTAGACATCTATCTAGACATCTATCCAGACATCTATCTATTTAGACATCTAGACATCTATCTAGATATCTATCTAGACATCTATCTATCTAGACATCTAACTATCTATCTATCTAGACATCTATCTAGACATCTATTTAGACATCTAGACATCTATCTATCTATCCAGACATCTATCTAGACATCTATCTAGACATCTATCTAGACATCTAGCAGCTATCTAGGATTCTATCTATCTAGACATCTAACTCTCTACCTATCTAGACATCTATCTAGACATTTATCTAGACATCTATCTATTTAGACATCTAGACATTTATCTAGATATCTATCTAGACATCTATCTATCTAGACATCTAACTATCTATCTATCTAGACATCTATCTAGACATCTATTTAGACATCTAGACATCTATCTATCTATCTAGACATCTATCTATCTAGACATCTATCTAGACATCTACTATCTAGACATCTAGACATCTATCTAAACATCTAACTCTATAGACATCTATCTAGACATCTATATAGACATCTAGACATCTATCTATCTAGACATCTACTATCTAGACATCTATCTAGACATCTATCCAGACATCTATCTATTTAGACATCTAGACATCTATCTAGATATCTATCTAGACATCTATCTATCTAGACATCTAACTATCTATCTATCTAGACATCTATCTAGACATCTAACTCTATAGACATCTATCTAGACATCTATATAGACATCTAGACATCTATCTAAACATCTAACTCTATAGACATCTATCTAGACATCTATATAGACATCTAGACATCTATCTATCTAGACATCTACTATCTAGACATCTATCTAGACATCTATCCAGACATCTATCTATTTAGACATCTAGACATCTATCTAGATATCTATCTAGACATCTATCTATCTAGACATCTAACTATCTATCTATCTAGACATCTATCTAGACATCTATTTAGACATCTAGACATCTATCTATCTATCTAGACATCTATCTAGACATCTATCTAGACATCTATCTAGACATCTAGCAGCTATCTAGGATTCTATCTATCTAGACATCTAACTCTCTACCTATCTAGACATCTATCTAGACATTTATCTAGACATCTATCTATTTAGACATCTAGACATTTATCTAGATATCTATCTAGACATCTATCTATCTAGACATCTAACTATCTATCTATCTAGACATCTATCTAGACATCTATTTAGACATCTAGACATCTATCTATCTATCTAGACATCTATCTATCTAGACATCTATCTAGACATCTACTATCTAGACATCTAGACATCTATCTAAACATCTAACTCTATAGACATCTATCTAGACATCTATATAGACATCTAGACATCTATCTATCTAGACATCTACTATCTAGACATCTATCTAGACATCTATCCAGACATCTATCTATTTAGACATCTAGACATCTATCTAGATATCTATCTAGACATCTATCTATCTAGACATCTAACTATCTATCTATCTAGACATCTATCTAGACATCTAACTCTATAGACATCTATCTAGACATCTATATAGACATCTAGACATCTATCTAAACATCTAACTCTATAGACATCTATCTAGACATCTATATAGACATCTAGACATCTATCTATCTAGACATCTACTATCTAGACATCTATCTAGACATCTATCCAGACATCTATCTATTTAGACATCTAGACATCTATCTAGATATCTATCTAGACATCTATCTATCTAGACATCTAACTATCTATCTATCTAGACATCTATCTAGACATCTATCCAGACATCTATCTATTTAGACATCTAGACATCTATCTAGATATCTATCTAGACATCTATCTATCTAGACATCTAACTATCTATCTATCTAGACATCTATCTAGACATCTAACTCTATAGACATCTATCTAGACATCTATATAGACATCTAGACATCTATCTAAACATCTAACTCTATAGACATCTATCTAGACATCTATATAGACATCTAGACATCTATCTATCTAGACATCTACTATCTAGACATCTATCTAGACATCTATCCAGACATCTATCTATTTAGACATCTAGACATCTATCTAGATATCTATCTAGACATCTATCTATCTAGACATCTAACTATCTATCTATCTAGACATCTATCTAGACATCTATTTAGACATCTAGACATCTATCTATCTATCTAGACATCTATCTAGACATCTATCTAGACATCTATCTAGACATCTAGCAGCTATCTAGGATTCTATCTATCTAGACATCTAACTCTCTACCTATCTAGACATCTATCTAGACATTTATCTAGACATCTATCTATTTAGACATCTAGACATTTATCTAGATATCTATCTAGACATCTATCTATCTAGACATCTAACTATCTATCTATCTAGACATCTATCTAGACATCTATTTAGACATCTAGACATCTATCTATCTATCTAGACATCTATCTATCTAGACATCTATCTAGACATCTATCTAGACATCTATCTAGACATCTATCTAGACATCTAGCAGCTATCTAGGATTCTATCTATCTAGACATCCAACTCTCTACCTATCTAGACATCTATCTAGACATTTATCTAGACATCTATCTATCTAGACATCAAGACATCTATCTGGACATCTTACTATCTAGACATCTATCTAGACATCTATCTAGACATCTATCTATTTAGACATCTAGCAGCTATCTAGGATTCTATCTATCTAGACATCTAACTATCTATCTATCTAGACATCTATCTAGACATTTATCTAGACATCTATCTATCTAGACATCTAGACATCTAACTATCTAGACATCTATCTAGACATCTATCTAGACATCTATCTAGACATCTAGACATCTATCTAGACATCTAACTATCAAGACATCTATCAAGACATCTATATAGACATCTAGACATCCATTTATCTATCTATCTCTATCTACCCATCTATCTTTTTACCGATCTATCTATCTATTTATCTAGACATCTATCTAGACATCTAACTATCTAGACATCTATCTCGACATCTATCTAGACATCTATCTAGACATCTAGACATCTATCTAGACATCTAACTATCTAGACATCTATCTAGACATCTATCAAGACATCTATATAGACATCTAGACATCTATCTATCTATCTATCTATCTATCCATCTATCTAGACATCTATCTAGACATCCATTTATCTATCTATCTCTATCTACCCATCTATCTTTTTACCGATCTATCTATCTATTTATCTAGACATCTATCTAGACATCCACCTATCATCTGGAGCCGATGTTTGCCAGCAGGAGACAGCAACAGGAGTACTACAAAGTACGTGATTGTGTCGTGGTGGAACCGTGTTTTGTGTGAGAGTACGCAGATTGCCTCTTCCTATTTTATTGGATTGCGTTGTACTCTTAATTCTGCAGTAATCGAGTAAATTTGATGTTGTGGTTTATTTCGTGTCTTGGGAAGGACTCCATCTGGACGATAGCTGACTTCGGTGATTTTCCGCCATTTTGTACACAATCGGCAAGGTCGACCTGCAGCCGGCCATCTGCGGAATTTCCCACTCTCCATTTCACTTCTCACACGACCAAAACTTCAATCAAATTTATCATCAATAGGGTCGCGGGGGTGCCGGAGCCCATCCCACCCCGGACAATTTGAACCGGCCAATTCACCTGACATGCGTGTTTCTAGAACACAGGTGTCAAAGAGGCGGCCCGCGGGCCAGATCAGGCCCGCTAAGGGATTGAATCCGGCCCGCGAGACAACAATCAGAGAAGCGCAAGAGAAAAACAAGCGGCAGGTTGAAATATGTCAACTTGATGTTGCCAAAGCCAGGTGCCTCCAACAAAGACACTGTACTTGTATTTGTTACTCTCTCTCTCACTCTCTCTTTCTCTCTCTCTCTCTCTTTCTCTCTCTCTATCTTTCTCCCCCTCTCTCACTCACTCTCTCTCTCTCTCTCTCTCTCTCTCTCCCTCTTTCTTTCTCTCTCTCTCTCTCTCTCTCTCTCTTTCTTTTCCACC
This sequence comes from Urocampus carinirostris, assembly GCF_059441175.1. Classification (NCBI taxonomy): domain Eukaryota; kingdom Metazoa; phylum Chordata; class Actinopteri; order Syngnathiformes; family Syngnathidae; genus Urocampus; species Urocampus carinirostris. Next base: position 1,831,290 of record NC_142365.1, read on the forward strand.
CCTTTTCTACCACTGTCTGTCTCTTTCACTCTCTGTGTCTCTTTTCCTCTTTCTTTGTTGCTCTTTGTCTCTTTCTCTCTCTCTTAACGTCTTTTGCTCTAACTTCCCTTTTTCCTTTTCTCTTTTTCTCTTTCTCCCTTCCTACCCTTCGCACTTTCTTTTCTCTTTTCTCTCCTTCTGTCTTTCTATTTCCCTTTGGATTTCTTTCTTCCGTTCCCTTTCTTTTCCCCCTCTCTCACGTCTTCTCTTTTTATCTCTTTTGTTTCTCACGCTCTCTCCCTCTCTCTCTTTCTCTTTCTCTATTCCACCCTCTCTCCTTTTCCCCTCCCTCTTTCTCTCATTTATTTCTCTCTTTTTCTTTCTCTTGAATCTACTCGCCCGGCCCCCGACAGGATGTTTGTTCTATCGTGTGGCCCCCGACTTAAAATGACTTTGACACCCCTGTTCTAGAATGTGGGAGGAAACCAGAGTGCCCAGAGGAAGCCCAGGCAAGCACGGGGAGAACATGCAAACTCCACACAGGAGGTTCGATCTCACGACCTCAGAACTGTGCCGCACACGGGCTAACCACTGCGCCGCCGTGCTGCCCTCTGTAAACTAAATCTGAATCAAATGATGACTCACAACACGTGGTAAGCTTTCTCTCCTGGCTTTGATCTCTTTGATCTCCGGCAAAACGAATATATTTCGTTTCTTTTGTCTTTCATTAGCATATTTGGTATTGGAGTCATCCAAAAGTAATTGAAAGTAATCAAGTTAAAGTAACCCTACCCAACCCTGGTCTTAGGTTTTAAAGCACATAACATCCCATAGATAAAGGGATTGGATAGTCACTTAATATCGTTTTACTGTTGACTTTTGTGATGAACAAAATATTTAAAGCACAGTTGCCTATTTCTACTTGACCTGTTGCCTCAAGTCGTGAGACTTTGATTTATTGAGTTTACACTGCAGTGTGCAGCGCACTTCATATCTCATCTCATCTCTCATCTCGTTAGCTAAACCGCTTATCCTCAGTAGGGTCGTGGGGGTGGTGGAGCCCATCCCAACAAACATCGGGCAGTGGGCAGGGGACACCCTGAACTGGTTGCCTGCCAATCGCAGGGCACACAGGGACAGACAACTCGCTCGCTAGGGACAATTTGGACCGGCCGATTCACCTGAAATGCATGTTTTTGGAATGTGGGAGGAAACCGGAGTGCCCGGAGGAAACCCACGCAAGCACGGGGAGAACATACAAACTCCGCACAGGAAGTCTGGAGCTGGATTTGAACCCACGCAGGAGGTTCCCAAGACATAAACTCTGACGCACATGCGCTAACCACTGCGCCACCGTGCTGCCCGCACTTCATATCGTTATAAAAAAATACTTGATGTACAGTAGCATATGTCTACTTGAGCAGTTGTATGTCTAGAAATTGTGATTTATTCTATAGAGTGAAACTCACTTTATATTGTTTTACAGTTTTTTTTCAATTAAGGTGGTTAAATAGAGTGAGGGTTTGTGGACGTATCTTCTTGGCAGTGATAAGTTCCAAGTTAATGAGTAATTTTGGCGGGGTCACGATGGGCGGGACGGAGTCCAGCTCGGGTTCTCCCGACGTCCTCGACAGTCGGGGCCGGTCCACGGCCGAGACAGGACCTGCCGGGTTCCCCTTCTGGTCTTCGGGTCCGCAGAGTACCCGCGAGTCAGTCTTCCGGACTCGGGGTTCAGTAACTGGAATCTGTCCCTGCCGTGTCAAAGGTGGCAGGGCCCGGCCTGTTACTGAGTCTCGGGGCCCGGCCTGCTTCGTGGGTTCGTCTCCAGGTTTTCCGGTTGGCATCTCTGCTTCTCGCCACCATGTCTTTTAGGATCTTGTGAGTTGCTCCTAATCGCTATCTATCTATCTATCTATCTATCTATCTATCTATCTATCTATCTATCTATCTATCTATCTATCTATCTATCTATATCTATATATCCATCTATCTATCTATCTATCTATCTCTCTATCTATCTATCTATATATCCATCTATCTATCTCTCTATCTATCTATAACTATATATCCATCTATCTATCTATCTATCTATCTATCTATCTATCTATCTATCTATCTATCTATCTATCTATCTATCTATCTGTCTTTTAGGACCTTGTGAGTTGCTCCTAATCGCTTCAATTGCAGTATATTGTATATGTTATTGACTGCTGTGTGCTTTTTAAGTTTAAGTCAACGTTTTTAATGGATCCCTTTTATTGAATTATTTGGAATACAAAAATATTCCTCTTTTTAAACCCCCTCCCCCCTGCCATCATTTGTCGGATCGTCTGTGAGCCTACGCTACACGCTAGGCAAGCTTTTGTGACTCCTGACTCTATCATGCCCTGTTCTCCGTCTGATTCCCGTTGCCAACCTTTTTCTGAACCCGTTTACGTGTTTGCTCCTCCGTCCCGGCCATCGAGCTGTTTTTTCCTCGCTCTCGACTTTGCAATCTGCTACCCGTGACCGACGATCTCCTACCCCTCTTCAAAATAAAGCTGAGTAAAAAAAACGCAATTGGGTCCCGTCTCCGTTCCTGGTACGTGACAAAAGTTTAAATATGAAAGCCAGAAGTCATATTCCGAAGCAGGCGTCTCCCGCCTTTTTCAAGCATCAAGCTACTTTTTGTTAACAATTAGCGCAAAGGGCACCCACTTTCATATGCGATTCTCAAATAGAAATTTTGCTAGATGGCTTGCTAAATCACTAAAAAGGTAGCTTGATAGTTAGCTAGAAAGGTAAACAACTAAAAGGGAGCTAGCTAAGAGAGTAAAAAGCCGATTTAACAGTCAGATAGAAAGCTAAAAACACAGCTAGATAGCTAGCTAGAAAGGAGCTTGATAACTAGCAAAGAAAAGTCAACTAAATAGCATGTAAAAACTTAGCTATATAGCTTGCTAAATAGCTTGGAATTGAGTTTGTTGTATTTCCTGTCAAATAATGAAATAAATAAATAGATCAATAAATTGCTAGAAAGGTAAGCAACTAAAGGGGAGCTAGCTAAGAGAGTAAAAAGCCGATTTAACAGCCAGATAGAAAGCTAATAACAAAGCTAGATAGCTAGCTAGAAAGGAGGCCAATATTGAGCTTGATAACTAGGGAAAAATGTCAATTAAATGGCATGTAAAAAAGTTAGCTGGATAGCTTGCTAAATAGCTTAAAAGACAGAAAGATCATTATCCACCAAGCTAAAAAGGTAGCCACATAGCTAGCTAAAAACAAACTGCACTGTTTTTGTACATGGAATTGAGTTTGTTGTATTTCCTGTCAAATAATGAAATCAATAAATAGATCAATAAATAGCTAGACAGGTAAACAACTAAAAGGGAGCTAGCTAAGGTAGTAAAAAGCCATTTTAACAGCCAGATAAAAAGCTATAAACAAAGCTAGATAGTTAGCTAGAAATGAGCTTGATAACTAGCAAAACAAGGTCAACTAGATAGCATGTAGAAAGTGAGCTAAATAGCTTGCTAAATAGCTTAAAAGACAGAAAGATCATTATCTATCAAGCTAAAAAGGTAGCCGGATAGCTAGCTAAAAACAAACTGCACTGTTTTGTATTTCCTGTCAAATAATGAAATAAATAAATAGATCAACAAATAAACTTGTTTAACACACGAATAAATTATCCTTCTTATCTCTTAATGAATTTCTTTTAAATAACTACTGTATCAATATTTGAATACATTTTATTTGTCCTTGGAGCCCATCAACTGGATTTTTTTGTAATTTGAATTCCTAAAAAAAAACAAAAAAAAAAACTTGCCATTACCTGGTTGTTTATTTTCTTAAAATAGGGTTAAATAGACTTAACCAACCAATAAAAAAGTAATTTTACTGGAAAATCTCAATGACCCATCACTGGTGTAACAAATATGAGTACCCAAATGATTTTTGCACATTCAAAATATTAATTTTCATGCTTTCAAACAATAAAGAGCCTTCTAGACGCTTTTTTCCTCTTGTGAGTTTTGTATAGCTGCAGAAAGGCTAAGAGAAGTACCAGTATATCACCACTAGATGGCACTGTCTCACATTTCAGAGAAGGGTGCTTGGGCCAAGTCTCGCGGGACCTCGCGTGATTTAGTGAGACTTGCTCCATCAATGAACCTTAATGCTAACAATTAAATGGCGTCGTGTGAGACTGATATTTATCATCTATTTTTCAGGTGAGATGTTTACATTGGGAACACACTTATTGTGAGGATGATAATATGTAAACTTTACAAAACGTGTAATCGTAAGAGTGAGTCATCCGAATAATCGACTATAAATTCAAATTTCATTGGATTGTGAAAAAAATAAATGGTACTAAAATTTTGCCTCATGGGTTAAAAAATATGAATTGTTTCTATGGATTGTATTACATTTTTATTGGTCAAGGGAGCTAAAAGTCTCCCTGGCGGACAACAAACTTGTTATGAAATATAATAGCGAATAATTGTGGAATTCGCCTGCAGTCAAGTTCTGTGGCGGCCTATTTGAGAATCTCAACACAAGCTATATGATATCTGACCACACGAGGGCAGTAAAGCCACTAGTAGACCAGCATTTTGCTCTGGACCGGAACATAGGGGGAAACACAGGGACGTACCGTATTTTCCGCACTATAAGGCGCACTGGGTTATAGGGCGCACCCGAAAAAATAGTTTTTGGTCCTATATTTGACATACATAAGACGCACCGGATTATAAGGCGCTCCAATGGGAAAACTGAGAAAACAGTCAGATGGTTCAGTCCAACTTATTACCCCCTTAACATTCCCAAAGCTTGCAAAGAAGCAAATACGTGTCTCAGACATGTACGGAAACAGTGTCTGTACAATGTCACTCAAATGCATCATTCCAAATATCATTCGGAAGTTTAAAGTCTTGGGATTCAAGAAATGCCAACCATTCCTTAGTTTCTATTTTCTTTTTCGCTCGCAACTGTGCATATGACAATAAACACTTGGAGTTGAGTTTAATTTTAAAATAGACACTCCATTCCATCCATTATCTGCACCGCTTATCACAGAAACATCGAGTTCAGTCTGAAACAAGATACAGGGATACTATATATAGCCGGAGTAGCTCACCGAAGTCGTTGTGTTCATAATGATGTGAAGCCGTGGTCCTCTTATATCCGTGAGTTTAGTAAATCCAGGAGAATAAAATATTTACAAATACAGAATAGTAAAAAATGCTTTCTGTATGCCGTCAACCATTCATCTTTTTCTGCCAATTGCAGGCTTTGTTTCGCCGTTTAAGCCAATGCCAGCCTGGAAATGATAAAAAGGATCCGCCCCTTGACCTCCGAATAACTTTAGCCAATAGCGATCGATTCAAATGATGATTGACACATTGGTTAGCCAATGAAACGCCGGTAAATAAATCCCAGCATACACCGCGGACGACTTGGCGTTCGGGGGAAAATCGAGTCGGCGGCGGCAAGTTAGTTGCAAGACTTTGCGAATTAATTTTGTTCCATATATAAGGCGCACTGTATTATAAGGCGCATGGTCAGCTTTTGAAAAAAATAAAGGCTTTTAGGTGCGCCTTATAGTGCGGAAAATACGGTAAATATTTTGTTTATGTGTCATCATTCTGATGAGAAATAAAATACTATACAAATACTACAAAAATATTACTGTAGACATACTACAAAATGCTTACATAAGAGTACAGTAATACCATAAAATACGAAAGATATCTTACAAAAATCTGACTGCAGAAATACTACAAAAGTGTCAGAACCAGAACGGAGACAGGACCCACTTGCGTTGCGTTTCTCACAAGTTTTATTGGAAGAAAGGAAAGGGTTGCATCCACGATCCGGTGATCGCTGGGCCCGGGAAGCAGGTCGCTCTGAACGCGGAAGTGGATCTTCTGTGGCGAGCGATGGCGGTGTCGGGAACAGGTCAGTAGCCGGGACAGGAGAGCAAAAATGTGGTCGAGTTCGGAAGCGAGTCGTAAGCCAGGAAAGGAGAGTATACGTGGTCGGGGACAAAATAAGTCGTGAGCCGGGACGGGAGAGTAGACGTGGTCAGGATCAAAAACGGGTCGAAGCCGGGGGACAGACGGGAGCAAAAAACAGGTGGGAGTCAGGGTGGAAAAAAGGCTTGCCTAGTGTTCACTGAGGTTTGCAGACGGACTGACAAAAGGGGACAGATAGGAGTGGGTTTAAATAGGGACAGGGAGCCAATCAAGAGTCCGAGGCAGTTGGCGCCAAAGGAGTGGGCACAGGTGATTCACATCGGCAATCATGACTCAAAAGTACCACAAATATACTACGAAAAAAACTACAGATATACTACCAAATATTTTATAATGGAAAAACCATGAAAAATACTACTGCAAAAATATTACAAAAATATGACTACAGTAATACTAGAGATATATTACAACAACTTTACTATAGAAATACTACAAAAATACTAGGATGTTGTGCTGGGAATCCAATGGACTGAACCATTTCAAGGCAATGGAGTATTTCCGACGCTGCCTTGCTACATGTATTTCTCGTTTTTCATTCTATTTGCGCCTATCCTGTCTTTTATTAAGGAAAGGAGTTTTCAAACTGCTCTATTTTTGGTGGGGTGCTCGGTGGGGCTTGAGCACGCCCCAAAAAGGACCGGTTACGCCCATGCCTATGAAGCTGCTTGACATTTTTTAGGGGGGGAGTGCGGCCCCTCCGCCCGGCTCGGATTTCGGCTCAGCGTTCTGAGAAAGCCACAAAGAAAGGTTCCTTCATGCGGAGCTTGGGGGCTTTCCCCCCTCCATGGTCAACATAAAACTCTTGTTTCCACTTATTTAAAGGGACAGTGCGCATTTTTTTTAAAAGGTGGAGAAATGAGCACTTCTTTCACATAACATGAGCCTCACCTTAAAGCCCCAGTTTGTCATTTCTGACCAGGGTTGGGTAGGGTTACTTTAACTGGATTACTTTTTGATTACTTTTGGAAAACTCTTATAACAAATATGCTCATAAAAGACAAAAGAAACTAAATATGAATAAAATGACTCCATTTTGTGCAGGTTTGGGGAGTAACGGAATACATGGAACGGCAAAAAGCTGTTTGGATTGATTTTTATTTTGTTTCTGTGGCATTTGATGTTCGTTTTGCCGGAGATCAAAGAGATCAAAGCCAGGAGAGAAAGCTTACCACGTGTTGGGAGTCATCATTTTATTCATATTTAGTTTTTTTTGTCTTTTATTAGCATATTTGGTATTGGAGTAATTCAAAAGTCATTGAAAGTAATCCAGTTAAAGTAACCCTACCCAACCCTGCAAGTCAAGTCATGTTGACCACATAAAATATAGAAAAATAGAAATGAAATACGCCCCGCGATTGGCTGGCAACCAGTTCAGGGTGTCCCCTGCCCACTGCCCGATGATTGCTGGGATGGGCTCCAGCAGCCCCGCGACCCTACTGAGGATAAGCGGTGCAGCTAGAGAGATGAGAAATAAAATACTGCCCCATTTCCCCTAAAATAAAAGCTGATGTGAGAAACGTCACGCATTTGGGTTCTACTCCTGTTCCGGTTCTTGACACAAACAATCCACCATGTTCCTTTAAGTGCAGCACAATAAATGAGGTACAAACTTTCCTCCTAAAAGCAACATTTTTTCCATTTTTATTTAAAAAAGACCTTCATGTACAAACAAGTTCTTCCATTTTACATTTTAACGACAAAAAAAAACAAACAAAAGACACAAAATAAAATCGAAACCTCGCGATAGGAAAGGAAACGTCATACATTTCAGGCAAGATGGCGGAAAAGGGGCGGGCTCACGGGTTAGCCCCGCCCCCTCCTGCTAGCAAAGTTCCCAGCCGAGTGAGCATTTTTGTCCAATAAAGGATCTTTGAGTTCCGGAAGAGCGGTGCAAGAAAGGGGGCGCTACTTATACAAACCTGGTCTACTTTCAGCCTAAAAGAAACCCGAAAGGGGGAAGGGTCTCGGGATCCGGGCGGAGCGGAGTCAGTACATGGAGTCCTCGTAAAGGTCGGTCCGCAGACAGAAGAGGACCCCGGCCCCCAGCATGAAGATGGTGGCCCCCCAGCCCAGACCGTAGCCCCAGTTGAACTCGTGGTACGTCTGCAGGACCGTCCCGTCGATGAACTTGATCGGGAACAGGACCAAAGCGCAGGCCTGCAGCATCACTGTGGGCATTCGCAAACAAAGGATGGCGTCAATGATTTAGCATCTTTGGTTGGGCTGCTGTAAACTGACATGAATTCTGCCGTTCTGCTACAACAATGCACGCGCAGCTTTAATATGTCACACTTGTATACAAACACTGAAAGGGCTCTATGGGTAATCATGGAAAGAAAGTATACATCTGTTCCCTGTTGTCAGTCCATCTGCAAACCTCTGTTTATACAAGGCAAGCCTTTTTTGACCCTGACTCACGCCTGTCCCGTTTTTAGAATAGAATAGAATAGAATATACCTTTATTGTCATTGTTACAAAATGGGTTAACATATTGTGACAACGAAATTGGGCATGACACTCCAGTTTTACACATTCACAGTGAGGTATGAGCCAAGAAGATAAAGGAACAGAGAAGATAAGGTTATAAAACAAGGGGGATAAGGCTATAGTTATCATTGACATGGTATTTACACAAGAAATGTCGGCATGTGGGATGTTACATACAGTTGTTATCGTGATACCGTTGGTATCGTAAGGGGTGTGCAATATTGCATTTGGTGCAAAGTCATCATAGTGCAAAAAATAGTCAGCATATGCATTGGTGCAAACATAGACAACATAGTGCAGAAAAAAGGAAATGGTCAGACATTGTGCAAGGTGAGCAGTAAACGTAGTGCAGTCGACATGTGCAAGAACATAGACATTAGTACCATTATATTCGTATGAGGTAGTGTTGGCACAAGTTTTCAGGTTTTTTGTGCTGTGTCTGTTTTGAGCAGTGAACAAACATAGTGCAGACAGCATGTACGTGAGTACCATTTTACATTCGTGTGAGGTAGTTTTTTGCAACAGTTTTCAGTTTTTTTGTGCGGTGTCTGTTTAGGGTGGTAATGGCTGTGGGGAAGAAACTGTCTCTGAGTCTGTTCGTTTTTGCTTTGTGTGACCTGTAGCGCTTGCCGGAAGGCAGCAGGTCGAAGAGGTGGTGGCCGGGGTGAGAAAAGTCCATGATGATGTTTTCTGCTCTGCTGAGGTAGCGAGAGCAGGCAATGTCCTCCAGACTGGGCAGAGAGCAGCCGACGATTCTCTGGGCTGTTTTTTGTTCCTGTTTGTCTCCATTTACAACCTGTTCTGATCCTGACCATGTCTGCTCTCCCGTCCTGGCTTAGGACCCATTTTCGATCCCAACGATGTCTACTCGCCCGTCCTGGTTTACGACCCATTTATGATCCCAACTACGTCTACTCTCCCGTCCTGGCTTACGACTCGTTTTCGACCCCGACCACGTTTTTGCTCTCCTGTCTCGGCTACGACCTGTTTTGATCCCGACCACATCTGCTCTCCCGTCCTGGCTTACGTCCCATTTTTGATCCCGACTACGTCTACTCTCCTGTCCTGGCTTACGAGTCGTTTTCGACCCCAACCACGCTTTTGCTCTCCTGTCCCGGCTACCGACCAGTTTTTCTGTCCCGCAACGGAAGACCCACTTCCGTATTCGAATCACAATCCGAGTGCGAGAACGACTTGCTTCCCGCGTCCAGTGAACATCGGATCGCGAGCGCTGCCCTTCCTCTTTCTTTCAATAAAATTGTGAGAAAACGCTACGCAATTGGGTCCACCCTGTGTGCTGGTCATGACAGATTCCAATATTTCAATCCATTGTTGAGCTTTTGCTTTACTTACTTTAATTCATATTTTTGGCGTGTTTTTTGGAAGATCCGTGTCTAAATATGTTCAATTAGAATCGTAAATAGTTCACTTTTAATTTATGTATAGCATTGAGGCGTTAATATCGTTCAATTTTTATTTAATTGTTTTGGATTTTACATACTTTTCATTGTGTAAAAAGCTAAAAAAAATCTTTGTATTTTACAATTGTTCTTTGAAGAATATTTCTATGAAACGATGACTAAATCATTTTGTGCATAATGTTTTATAATTATTGATAATATATCATTAAAAAAATCCAATAACTAATCTGATAAAGCTGTTTTCTTGGACAGTAGGGGGCAGTAACGCTTTACATGACAGCTCAATTATGAGAACTGGAGCCACCGTTAGCGTCATTTTTACACACTCCTTGGATTTTTCTTAATTTATAAAGCACGGTCTACCGCGTCAGACTGCCAGGAAACGCGGCGCTGGCAACAATTTCAAGCATTTTCAAGCACTTTGCCCAAAATTCAAGCATTTTCCTGACTTTGAAAACACAACAGCTCCTCTGGTGCCAACTGCTTCGGACTCTGATTGGCTTCCTGTCACTATGTAAACCCCCGTCTTCCTGTCACCTGTTGTCAGTCCGTCTGCGAACCTCAGCTTACGCTAGGCAAGCTTTTCGAACCCGATTCTCCTGTTTTGGCTCCTGTCTGTTTCCCGGTTTCGACCTGTTTCTGATTTCGACCACATTTTTGCTCTCCTGTCCCGGCTACTGACCCGTTTTTTTCGGCTCCCGACACCGCTATGGTTCGCCACAGAAATACCACTTCCGCGTTCAGGTTGACCTGCTCCCCGTGACCAGCGATCACCGGATCGTGTGTACAATCCTTTCCCTTCTTCCCAATAAAACAGAGAGAAACGCAACGCAAGTGGGTCCTGTCTCCGTTCTGGTCTTGACATTTCGAGCGTTTTTATGCACAGGTGTCAAACGGGCGGCCCGCGGGCAAGATCAGGCCCGCCAAGGGATTGAATCCAGCCCGCGAGACAACACTCAGAGAAACGCAAGAGAAAAACAAGCTGCAGGTGGAAATATGTCAACTTGATGTTGCCAAAGCCAGGTGCCTCGAACAAAGACACTGTACTTGTATTTATTTCTCTCTCCCTCTCTCTCTCTCTTTTCCACCCCTTTTCTTCCACTCTCTGTCTCTGTCTTTTTCACTCTCTGTGTCTCTCTTTTTCTCTTCCTTTGTTGCTCTTTGTCTCTTTCTCTCTGTGTGTCTTTTTAACTTCTTTTGCTCTAACTTCCTTCTTTTCCTTTTCTCTCTTTTCTCTTTCTCTCTTCTGACCCATGGCGCTTTCTTTTCTCTTTTGTCTCCTTCTGTCATTCTATTTCTCTTTGGATTTCTTTCTTCCGCTCCCTTTCTTTTCCCTCTCTCTCTCACGACTTTTTATCTCTTTTGTTTCTCACGCTCTCTCCCTCTCTCTCTTTCTTTGTCCCGGTCTCTCTCCTTTTCCCTCCCTCTTTCTTTTTCTGTCTTCCTACCATTCGCGCTTTCTTTTCTCTTTTCTCTCCTTTGTCTTTCTATTTCTCTTTGGATTTCTTTCTCCCGCTCCCTTTCTTTTCACCCTCTCTCAAGACTTTTTATCTCTTTTGTTTCTCACGCTTTCTCCCTCTCTCTCTCTCTCTTTCTTTGTCCCGCTCTCGCTCCTTTTCCCTCCCTCTTTCTCTTTCTGTCTTCCTACCATTCGCGCTTTCTTTTCTCTTTTCTCTTCTTCTGTCTTTCTATTTCTCTTTGGATTTCTTTCTGTCTCTCCCTTTCTTTTTCCCCTCTCTCTCACGACTTTTTATCTCTTTTGTTTCTCACGCTCTCTCTCTCTCCCTTTTTCTTTCTTAGTCCCACCCTCTCTTTTTCCCTCCCTCTTTCTCTCATTTATTTATCTCCTTTTCTTTCTCTCTCATCTACTAGTCCGGCCCCCGACAGAATGTTTGTTCTATGGTGTGGCCCCCGACTTAAAATGACTTTGACACCCCTTGGGAACTCACACCGCGAGCGCCACCTACTGGCTGAATGGGTAACCAGCAAATTAGATCGGAAAGCAAATGACGTCGAATGATCTGCATAGTTTTCCCTGGCACGGGCCGGATGTCATCCCAATGGGAAGACTTTTGACTTAAAAACCCCGCACACCCTCGGAGGAAGAAGAAGAAAAATAAAAGACTTGGCTGTTTCCCCGAGAGTGACTCATTTTCCTTTGCGGCTCGGAGAATTTTCGGCTTCCTGCCGAAAGAATGCGGCTCTGTTCAAATAAATAGAAATGGCGCTGCCTTTTGAGGAGCTTTCCCAAACGGGATTGTCGCAGTTCAAGGAGCCTTTATTCTCTCTCTCCGAACGTCGGGAAAGCGCCATATTTAAAGGGTTGGGATTCTTCAGTTTTGGGGGGTTTAGCGACACGCGCGAGACCAGGGTTGGGTAGGGTTACTTTAACTGGATTACTCCAATAGCAAATATGCTAATACAAGACAAAAGAAACTAAATATGAAAAAAATGACTCCATTTTGTGCAGGCTTGGGGAGTCACGGAATACACGGAACAGCAAAAATGATCTTGGTTTTGCTGGAGATCAAAGAGATCAAAGCCATTAGAGAAAGCTTACCACGTGTTGTGAGTCATATTATGTCTTGGATTGGGATTTGAGGTGGATTCAACAGTGACGGGTGACGGTGTTTTAACTCCATAGTTCAAAGAACTCATGGGCAGAATTGGGTAGGGTTACTTTAACTGGATTACTTTCAATTACTTTTGGATTACTCCAATACAAAAAATGCTAATAAAAGACAAAAGAAACTAAATATGAATACAATTACTAAATTTAGTGCAGGCTTGGGGAGTAACAGAATACATGGAACGGCAAAAAGCTGTTTGGATTTATTTTCATTTTGTTTCCGTCACATTTGATGTTCGTTTTGCCGGAGATCAAAGATCAAAGCCAGGAGAGAAAGCTTACCACGTGTTGTGAGTCATATTATGTCTTGGGTTGGGATTTGAGGTGGATTCAAAAGTGACAGGTGACGGTGTTTTAACTCCATAGTTCAAAGAACTCATGGGCAGAGTTGGGTAGGGTTACTTTAACTGGATTACTTTCAATTACTTTTGGATTACTCCAATACAAAAAATTCTAATAAAAGACAAAAGAAACTAAATAGGAATACAATTACTAATTTTTTTTCAGGCTTGGAGAGTAACGGAATACATGGAACGGCAAAAAGCTGTTTGGATTGATTTTCATTTGGTTTCTGTGGCATTTGATGTCCGTTTTGCCGGAGATCAAAGGGATCAAAGCCAGGAGAGAAAGCTTACCACGTGTTGTGAGTCATCATTTTAGTCCTATTGAGTTTCTTTTGTCTTTTATTAGCATATTTGGTATTGGAGTCGTCCAAAAGCAACTGAAAGTAATCCAGTTAAAGTAACCCTAGCCAACCCTGCCCATGAGTTCTTTGAACTATGGAGTTAAAACACCGTCACCCGTCACTGTTGACTCCACCTCAAATCCCAATCCAAGACGTAATATTCTTCCTGACCCCTTTAAAAATATGGACGCTTTTGGTCTCTTTTGAACACTGAAAACTGAAACACTCACCGCGACTGCTTCTCATATTGAGTCATCGGAGTCAAACACACAGAAATAGACAGTGTTTATCCGCTTTTATTGTGAAATCACACGCCCGCAGATGCCTGCAGCGTGGCCATGTTATTGAGTGAGACAATGGCTTGCTAACTCGTCAGATTTAATCGAAAAAATGAAATATTCTGTTTGACGCGCTTTTCTAAGAGTGAGTTCAGGCGTTTCCAAATGACAACAGTTGACAAAACTTTTGCAAATGTGTATTTGACTTTGGCCAATTTTTTTTAGACACTGTGAAAGAGTCGTAAATGTTTGACTTCTCTTTCCTAATGTAAATCAATAATGGTGCACACTTGGTGTGATGAGTGATGATTGTACGTAACAATGGAGACCAGGTTCCGTTTATGCATGCTCTGATTTAAAAACAATTTTATAAAATGACGTCGGAGATTTCATTGGCTAACCAATGTGTCTATTATCTTTCGAATCGATTGCTACTGGCTGACGATAATCAGTTCCCGGAGGCAAAATCCCTCAAATTAATACAGACCCCCACAGGCTAATGCAGGCGATCTGGCTACCTTTTTAGCTAGTTAACTTCCTAGCTTTTTAGCTATTTAGCAAGCTATATGGCTAGCTTTTTGCATGCCATCTAGCTAACATTTAACCTTTTGTGCTAGTTAAATCAAAGTTATGAAAAAATGATACCAGAGCCTGTCCCCCCCCCCCCCCCCCCCAAAAAGGGGGTTTCTGGGTGTTTACAGTTTGTTCTGTAGGTTTTCATCATATACTGTCTCAACAGTGAACATACTCTCTTTAATAAGTTTGTTCCTGGGTGTTTACAGTTTGTCCTGTGGGTTCTCATCATATAGTGTCTCAACAGTGAACATACTTTCTTGAATAAGTTTGTTTCTGGGTGTTTACAATTTGTTCTGTGGGTTCTCATCATATAGTGTCTCAACAGTGAACATACTTTCTTGAATAAGTTTGTTTCTGGGTGTTTACAGTTTGTTCTGTGGGTTTTCATCATATAGTGTGTCTCAACAGTGAACATACTTTCGTGAATAAGTTTGTTTCTGGGTGTTTACAGTTTGTCCTGTGGGTTTTCGTCATACAGAGAAGATACTGTCTTGAATAAGTTTCAGATTATTTAGCGATTTGGAGCTAAAAATGGGTCTGTGACACCTTGAGTGAAAAGTGCGGTTCAAAATGTGTCCTATAGGTAAGGGAGTAAGGGCGACCCCTACCTGCGGTGAAGAGGAAGACGGCCACCGTTCGGTAATGCTTCTTCTGCGTCCCGCGGCACAAGGAAACCATGCCCACCGACAAGGCCACCAGGGTAGCCGCCGCACCACCCGCCAGCAGCACGAGGGCGGCGATCTGCCAGTCTGCAAAACAAGAACGGCCGTCACGTGGGAGTCACACGGGAGCCCACATGAGCTTGTGATCGTTTCTTTGGCCTCGGAAAATTACCCAAGAAAGACCGCCCCTTGGGGTTTTGGGCTTGCTGAGGTTTTCTGGCGGCCATTTTTATGCTTTTTGAGCAGGCGACATCCTGGACGACTAAGTTAAGTTCAAGGCGAGCTGTTAAAACCTGGGGCCGACACTTTTCAGGGTTTCGACACTTCTTCATGGCCAAATTCAAGCACTTTCAAGGCCAATTTTTTCCATATAATTGAGTCACTATCTTGCTGCTAGCACATACTTTGTGTTATTTTACGCTATTTCTATATATTATCTACGATCCATTCGTGTCAATGGGCTGCTATAAACTGACATAAATTCTGCCTTTATGCTTCCACATCACACTTGATCATGGCCACATTCAAGCACTTATTTCATATAATTAGGTCACTATCTTGCTGCTAGCACATGCGTTTTGTTATTTTACTCTATTCCTATATATTATCTACGATCCCTCTGTGTCAATGGGCTGCTATAAACTGACATAAATTCTGCCTTTATGCTTCCACATCACACTTCATTATGGCCAAATTCAATCACTTTCAAGGCCAATTTTTTCATATAATTAAGTCGCTATCTTGCTGCTAGCACATACTTTGTTTTATTTTATGTTATTCCTATGTATTACCTACGATCCCTTTGTGTCAATGGGCTGCTATAAACTGATATCAATTCTGCCTTTATGTTCAACAAAATAATTGTAAATCTTTTTTTTTTTTTTTTGCATTTATCATTTATTTATAGCACAAAAGAGTTCATATTTTTAATATATATTTTATAGTTTTGCATTTTCAGAGACTTGGTGTTGTTTGATTTTAAATCTGTTTGGTGTATTCATACATTTTTTGTAGATCTGTCAATATTTTAATTTATATTTCATGTGTGTTAAGGTGGTCCCCTGCAAAACATAAAATGACTAATTACTAAAAAAATTTGGTGAATAAGGTTTCATTATGTCACGACAAAAAACGTGGTCGGTGTCAGAAACGGGTCATAAGCCGGGACGGGAGAGCAGATGTAGTCGGGATCCAAACAGGTCGTGGCCGGAGACAAACGGGGAGATCAGGAACGGGCAGGTGGAAAAACGGGTGCAAAAACGGGACAGGCGGGAGTCAGGGTCAAAAAAAGGCTTGCCTTGTATCAACAGAGGTTTGCGGACGGACTGACAAGCGGAGAGTGAGATGAGCCAAATGAGCGGGCACGGATGATTCACATCGGTAATCGTGACACATTATTATTGATAATATATCAAGAACAAAAATCTTAGGAGCTGTTTGGGAGCCGAGCCAAAAAAAGCCAGTTTTCTAAATAGCGCTGTGACGTTGCTAGAGCTACTCCGTTTTTGAGTGTTTTTTTACCTTGAATATTATTTTAGGACCTATTTTTTTGAAGTACTTTTACTCGAGTGCAATTTTGGGCTACTCTACCCACCTCTGTGTCGCGGCCATTTGGACTTTTTCCCCATGTTTTTAAGCAGGCAACGCCCCGGACGACTTGTTTATTTAAGCTAGTGCCGAACAGCTGTAAGGTCCAAGCGGGGTGTTAAAACCTGGGCCCTACACCTTGGCATTTGCTCTTTTTAGGCCCTTTTTCGGCCCCCCTGCCGTGTTTTCGCCAGCTAGCGAAAGCGACAAAAGCCCCCGGCTCCCGTCGGGCCCCCCGCATTCCACAGTACGAGGCGAAGGGCCAGAGCCACATTCTTCAGTCCGGCAACTCGCAAAACATCCTCAACCGCACGTCTTTTTTTTTTTTTTTGGGGGGACCTTGACAAAAGACACAGAACTCGAGACGTCCTAGCGGACCCAAATGCAGCTCATGGCCGCCTTACTTTGAAAAAGTCAGTCGTTGGAGTTACTCACTACTTTTTAGTCATAATCAAAGTAAGTTGGTACCAGGAAGAGTAACTATTTCCCTTACTTTCAAAAAACGTTGAATAGGGAAGAACAGACAGTTGTGTACTAGAACCTTGTCCTATTTAGATAAAAAGATAGATAGATAGATGTCTAGATAGATAGATAGATAGATAGATAGATGTCTAGATAGATGGATAGATGTCTAGATAGATAGATGTCTAGATAGATGTCTAGATAGATGGATAGATGGATAGATATCTAGATAGATAGATGTCTAGATAGATGTCTAGATAGATAGTTAGATAGATGTCTAGATAGATAGTTAGATAGATGTCTAGATAGATAGATAGATAGGTGTCTAGATAGATAGATAAATGTCTAGATAGAGAGATAGATGTCTAGATAGATAGGTAGACAGATAAATAGATGTCTAGATAGATAGATAGATGTCTAGATAGATAGATAAATGTCTAGATAGATAGGTAGACAGATAGATAGATGTATAGATAGATAGATATCTAGATGTCTAGAAAGAGAGATAGATGTCTAGATAGATAGGTAGACAGATAGATGGATGTCTAGATAGATACATATATGTCTAGATAGATGGATAGATAGATGTCTAGATAGATAGATGTCTAGATAGATCGATAAATGTCTAGATAGATGTCTAGATAGACAGATGTCTAGATAGATAGGTAGACAGATAGATAGATGTCTAGAAAGAGAGATAGATGTCTAGATAGATAGGTAGACAGATGGATGTCTAGATAGATAGATATATGTCTAGATAGATGTCTAGATAGACAGATGTCTAGATAGATAGGTAGACAGATAGATAGATGTCTAGATAGATAGATAGATAGATATCTAGATGGATGTCTAGATAGATAGATGTCTAGATAGATAGATGTCTAGATAGATAGATAGATAGATAGATGTCTAGATGGAAGTCTAGATAGATGTCTAGATAGATAGATACGTTATCCATCCCTGTAAGCAGATTTATCCTACCCTTGAAATGCAACAAACAGTAAACAATATCATAACACTACAACCAGCAGTAAACAATATAACGTGAGTTTAATAAACGAATGCGAACTTTCCTTTACCTGAGACAATTGGTCAAGTAGACATATGCTACTGTACATCAAGTGTTTCTATACAACACAAGTTAACAGTTCCACGATATAAAGTGTGTTTAACACCGCAATGTCAACTCAATAAATCAAACCCCCACAACCTGAGACAACCGGTCAAGTAGAAATAAGCAACTGCACTTCAAATATTTTGTTGGCAACAAAAGTCAATAGCAAAACACGATAAAATGACTCTCCAATCTACATCACCCAGATTGCCACATTGTTACTGAGCGTTAACTTTTATATTAAGGCCAGGGGGGCTTCAAACTATCAGTTTGAGACCCCTGTTTTAGAGTGTCATTTTCAATCGTTCGAACATCATTTTAAAGACTAATTCTTTTGAAAATCTTAGGTACCTCTAGGTCAGGGGTGTCAACGCCGAGGGAAGCACAAGAGAAAAATGAGCTGCAGGTTGAAGTGGGTCCACTTGATTTTGCCAAAGCCAGGTGCCTCGAGCAAAGACCCTGTACTGATGTTGTATTGTTCTCCTTCTTTCTCTTTTTCTCTATTTCTCCTTTTCTCTCTTTCTCTTTCTCAATTTGTATCCCTCTGTTTTTCTCAATTTGTATCTCCCTCTCGCTCTCTTTTTCTCCATTTGTACCTCTCTCTCTTTTTCTCAATTTGTATCTCTCTCTCTCTTTCTCTCAATTTGTATCGCTCTCTCTCCCTCTCTCTCTTTTTTCTCAATTTGTATCTCTCTTTCTCTCTTTCTCAATTAGTATCTCTTTTTCTCTCTCCCTTTTTCTCAATTTGTATCCCTCTCTTTTTCTCAATTTGTATCTCTCTCTCTTTTTCTCAATTTGTATCTCTCTCTCTCTTTTTCTCAATTTGTATCCCTCTCTCTCTTTCTCAATTTGTATCCCTCTCTCTCTTTTTCTCAATATCTATCTCTCTCTCTCTTTTTTTCTCAATTTGTATCTTTTTTCTCTGTCTCTCCCTTTTTCTCAATTTGCATGTCTCTCTCTCACTCCCTCTCTCTTTTTCTCTTTCTTTGTTCCTCTTTGTCTCTTTCTCTCTTTAATTCCCCTTCTCTTTCTCTCTTTCTATTCCTCTTTTTTGTTTCTCTCTCACTTGCTCTCTCTCTCTCTTATTTCTTTCTCTCTCTTTTTCTTGCACCTCAGTCTCCTCGTCTGCCCCCCGAGGGAATGTTTGTTCTATGGTGTGGCCCCCGAGTTCAAATGACTTTGACACCCCTGCTCTAGGTTCTACGCCACAGGTGTCAAAAAGGCGGCCCGCGGGCCAGATCAGGCCCGCTAAGGGATTGAATTCCGGCCTGCGAGACAACACTCAGAGAAGCGCAAGATAAAAACAAGATGCAGGTTGACATATGTCAACTTGATGTTGCCAAAGCCAGGTGCCTCCAACAAAGACACTGTACTTGTAATTCTCTCTCTCTCTCTCTCTCTCTCTCTTTTCCACCCCTTTTCTCCCACTGTCTGTCTCTGTCTCTTTCACTCTCTGTGTCTCTCTTTTTCTCTTCATTTGTTGCTCTTTGTCTCTTTCTTTCTCTGTGTCTTTAACTTCTTTTCATCTAATTTCCTTTTTTCCTTTTCTTTCTTTTCTCTTTTCTCTCCTTCTGTCTTACTATTTCTCTTTGGATTTCTTTCTTCCTCTCCCCTTTCTTTTCCCCTTCTCTGACGACTTTTTATTTTTTGTTTCTCACGCTCTCTCCCTCTCTCTCTCTTTTTCTTTCTTTGTCTAGCCCTCTCTCCTTTTCCCTCCCTCTTTTTCTTTCTCTTGAATCTACCAGTCTGGCCCCCGAGAGAATGTTTGTTCTATCGTGTGGCCCCCGAGCTTAAAATGAGTTTGACACCCCTGATCTACGCAGAAAGGATGCGAGAGGAGACAAACGGACAGTAACGCGTTGTTTTTCCTTGTTTTCAAAATAAAAGTCTGGACTTTTTTGTCTTTGTTTTCCGACGGATTTCCCAAAAGTATGGACTCCCCCCCCACCCCCCCCTTCTTTAGAGAAGAAAAGTAAATAGGTTCCTGACCCGAATTGAGAGTGGAGAAGCAGCTCCAGGACGCCGGTTCGGCCCCGGAGAGCGTGCAGGATTCCCACAAGGAGAGCGAGAAGTGGTCTGCGGTGACCCAGGCCGGACTAAGGACCGCCGCCAGGTCCAGACACAAAGCCAGGAAGACGCAGAGCAGCGCGATCAGCTTGAAAGGCCGCAGCGCGCACACGTCGTTCATGGACATGGTCCTGCTCCTTCCCTGCTTTTCGTTCCTGTCGTACTGAGGAAGCTTCTGCTTTTGTCGGTTGCTCTTTTTCCGCTACGATGCGCGCGTCCGTGTGCGCGCTCCCGTCGGCGATGTGGATTCCGTAGCGCGCCCGATGCGGTTTGACGCTGGCGGCCCGACCGGAAACGGTACGCCCCGGACATCCGCTCGACCTTTCACATTAAGAGGGCTTCCTTACCGGTCCGGAAACAAAAAACAAAAACAAAAAATAAAGAATCCAACATAATCTTACCCTTACACTACAAATGGTTGTTATTTATTGATGTTAAATGCCTTTCATCCCTTTTATTTTTTTTTCGTTTTCCAATCCTCGAAATAAAAATGACACCAAAAATTGCATTTCTTTAAATCAGCGATGTCAAACTCATTTGAACTCGGGGGCCACACGATAAAACATTCTGTCGGGGTCCGGACTTGTAGATCGAAGAGAAAGAAAAAGAGAGATAAAGGAATAAGAGAAAGAGGGAGGGAAAAGGAGAGAGGGCGGGACAAAGAAAGAAAAAGAGAGGGAGAAACAAAAGATAAAAAGTCGTGAGAGAGGGGGAAAAGAAAGGGAGAGGAAGAAAGAAATCCAAAGAGAAATAGAAAGACAGAAGGAGAGAAAAGAGAAAAGAAAGTGAGAAGGGTAGGAAGACAGAAAGAGAAAGAGGGAGGGAAAAGGAGAGAGAGCGGGACAAAGAAAGAGAGAGAGGGAGAGAGCGTGAGAAAAAAAAGAGATAAAAAGTCGTGAGAGAGAGAGGGGGAAAAGGAAGCGAGAGGAAGAAAGAAATCCAAAGAGAAAGACAGAAGGAGAGAAACGAGAAAAGAAAGCGCAAAGGGTAGGAAGAGAGAAGGAGAAAAGAGAGAAAAGGAAAAAAGGAAGTGAGAGCAAAAGAAGTTAAAAAGACAGAGAGAGAGAGAAAGAGACAAACAGCAACAAAGGAAGAGAAAAAGAGAGACAGAGAGAGGGAAAGAGACAGAGTGGGAGAAAAGGGGTGGAAAAGAAAGAGAGAGAGAGAGAAATAAATACAAGTACAGTGTCTTTATTCGAGGCAACTTTCTTTGGCAACATCAACTTGCCATATTTCAACCTGCAGCTTGTTTTTCTCCTGCACTTCTCTGAGTGTTGTCTCGCGGGCCGGATTCAATCCCTTAGCGGGCCTGATCCGGCCCGCGGGCCGCCTCTTTGACACCTGTGCTTAAAATGGTAAATGTTATGCATTTCTATAGCATTTTTCAAGTTAATGAAGAGCTCCCAAAGCACTTTACAATGTGCTTCACACTTACTCATTCACACACACACTCACACACCAAACACAAAATGCAGTGTTCATATCCGGCACGACTACTTCCTATTAGTGCAAATGTGGGCAGTTATATTTACTCCGTTAGATTACCTCGAGTAAATTTTGGGACATTTTGTAATTCTAGGATTATTTTAAATCACTTTACTCTTTACTTTTACTTGAGTAGATTTGTAGAAAGGAAAGTGTACAATTTCTCCGCTACATTAGGCTACATCGAACCCGTTTCTTAATTCCCCTCTATGTGCAAAGGCACATTTACTTTGTTAGAGACCTGGTTTCTTTTATCTAGATTTGACCAGTGACCCAAACAACCTCCAGGTGGCACTTGTGAGCGGGTTTAGGAACTTTTTGTTTATATGTATACGTTTGCATGTCACTTCTATTTGTCTAGCTATTTATTTACTTCAGTATTTTTAATGGACCCATTTTATTGAATTTTTATGTATTTAGGGAACCTGTTTTCAATTGTATGGCACTTATTTAAAATAATGTATCCCTTTGTTTCTTTAATTATTGTCAAAACCCGAACGGAGACAGGACCCACTTGCGTAGCCTTTCTCACACGTTTTATTAGAAGAAAGAGAAAGGGTGGCGTCCACGATCCGGGAAACAGGTCGCTCTGAACGCGGAATTGGATCTTCCGTGACGAGCGATGGCGGGGTCGGGAACGGAAAAACGGGTCAGTAGCTTGGACAGGAGAGCAAAAACGTGGTCAGGGTCGGAAGCGAGTCGTAAGACAGGGAAGGAGAGTAGACGTGGTCGGGGACGAAAAGAGGTCGAAAGCCGGGACAGGAGAGTAGACATGGTCGGGATCAAAAATGGGTTGAAGCCGGGGGACAGACAAGAGCAAAAAAGAATTCATTAATATTGTAACAAAGTGAACTTGAGGCAGTTAATAGTCCCAGAGGGCCGTAAAAGCAAAAAAAATGTTTTTTCTTGAGAGAGAGCCACACCATATCATATTTGAAGACAAAATTCAACAAAACCGCTCTCCACACAAAAGCTAATTCTTCAGCAAATTTTAGTTCATTGATAAATCTACGAAATAATAATAATGCCACAGCCTGTGTCAATTTGAATATACTCTACCACTTAAAATCATTTCCCTTCCGCAGTTACTAAAGAGAGTTGAGGCTCATTTTGACAATCCTTTTTGTCCTATATAACGATTTCAAAACAATGGGTGTTTAAAGTTTGTTGTATGGCTTTTCATTCATGAAAAAAGCAATAACATTAACAAGCAACAAACATTCCCGAATAAGTCGCTCGGTATATATTGTCACATTTTTGCGCGCTCATTTAAGGTGATGATGGCCCTGGGGGAGAACCATGTTTGTTGTGATGAAGTTATCGTTTTCGGTGCTTGAAACAGTTGTAATCTTCTTAAAAACCAGCAGATGGCAGTATGTATCCTCATGTGCACAGTGCTTCTATTCTGCCATGATGAATTTACCTGGATGGATGGTAGATAGGTAGGAAGATAGGTAGGTACTGTAGGTAGGTGGGGTAGGTAGTGTAGGTAGGTTGGTAGGCAGGCAAGCTGGCAGGTACGAAGGTAGGTAGGTAGGCTAGATAGGCAGACAGGTACTTAGGAAAGCAGATAGGTTGGTAGGTAGCTAGGTAGTTAGGGAGGCAGCCGCGTAGGCTAGTTAGGTAGGTAGGCAACCAGACAGGTACTAAGGCAGGTAGGTAGGCTAATAGGTAGGTATTGTTAGTGGGCAGGCCAGATGGTACATAGGTAGGTAGGTAGGTAGGCTTGTAGATAGGCAGGCAGGCAAGCATGTACATAGGTAGGAATGGAGGTAGGGAGGTAGGTATGTAGGTTGGCTGGTAGATAGGTAGGATGATAGATAGGTAGACAGGAAAGCAGGCAGGCAGGCAGGCAGGCAGGCGGGTACATGGGTAAGAATGTAGGTAGGTAGGTAGGTAGGTAGGTAGGTAGGTAGGTAGGGAGGGAGGGACTTAGGCTTGTAGATAGGCAGGCAGGTAAAAAGGTAGGAATGTAGGTACGGAGGTAGGTGGGTAGGTAAGCTGGTAGATAGGTAGGATGGTAGGTAGGTAGGCAGGTAAACAGGCAGGCAGGCAGGCAGGTACATAGGTAAGAATGTAGGTAGGTAGTTAGGTAGGTAGGTAGGGACTTAGGCTTTTAGATAGGCAGGGAGGCAGGTAAAAAGGTAGGAATGTAGGTAGGGAGGTAGGTAGGTAGATAGGTAGGATGGTAGATGGGTAGGCAGGAAAGCAGACAGGCAGGCAGGCGGGAACATAGGTAAGAATGTAGGTAGGTAGGTAGGGACTTAGGCTTGTAGATAGGCAGGCAGGCAGGCAAGCATGTACATAGGTAGGAATGTAGGTAGGGAGGTAGACGGGTAGGTAAGCTGGTAGATAGGTAGGATGGTAGATAGGTAGGCAAGAAAGCAGACAGGCAGGCAGGCGGGTACATAGGTAAGAATGTAGGTAGGTAGGTAGGTAGGGACTTAGGCTTGTAGATAGGTAGGCAGGCAGGTACATGGGTAGGAATGTAGGGAGGGTGGTAGATAGGTGGGCAGGAAAGCAGGCAGGCAGGCAAGCAGGTACATAGGTAGGAATGTAGGTAGGGAGATGGGTAGTTAGATAGGCTGGTAGAAAGGTAGGATGGTAGATAGGTAGGCAGGAAGGCAGACAGGCCGGCAGGCAGGTACATAGGTAGGTAGGGACTTAGGCTTGTAGATAGGCAGGCAGGCAGGTAAAAGGTAGGAATATAGGAAGGCAGGTAGGTAGGCTGGTAGATAGGTAGGATGGTAGATAGGTAGGCAAGAAAGCAGACTGGCAGGCAGGCGGGTACATAGGTAAGAATATAGGTAGGTAGGTAGGTAGGGACTTAGGCTTGTAGATAGGTAGGCAGGCAGGTACATGGGTAGGAATGTAGGGAGGCTGGTAGATAGGTGGGCAGGAAAGCAGGCAGGCAGGCAAGCAGGTACATAGGTAGGAATGTAGGTATGGAGATGGGTAGTTAGATAGGCTGGTAGAAAGGTAGGATGGTAGATAGGTAGGCAGGAAGGCAGACAGGCCGGCAGGCAGGTACATAGGTAGGTAGGGACTTAGGCTTGTAGATAGGCAGGCAGGCAGGTAAAAAGGTAGGAATATAGGAAGGCAGGTAGGTAGGCTGGTAGATAGGTAGGATAGTAGATAGGTAGGCAGGAAAGGAGACAGGCAGGCAGGCGGGTACATAGGTAAGAATGTAGGTAGGTAGGTAGGGACTTAGGCTTGTAGATAGGCAGGTAAAAATGTAGGAATGTAGGTAGGGAGGTAGGTAGCTAGGTTGGCTGGTAGATAGGTAGGATGGAAGATAGGTAGGCAGGAAAGCAGACAGGCAGGCAGGCGCGTACATAGGTAGGAATGTAGGTAGGTAGGTAGGGACTTAGGCTTGTAGATAGGCAGCCAGGCAGGTAAAAAGGTAGGAATGTAGGTAGGGAGGTAGGTAGGTAGGCTGGTAGATAGGTAGGATGGTAGATGGGTAGGCAGGAAAGCAGACAGGCAAGCAGGCGTGTACATAGGTAAGAATGTAGGTAGGTAGGTAGTATGTTCAATATGTAGGTAGGTAGGCTGGCTGGCAGGTAGGTAGGTAGAGAAGTATGAAGATTGATAGGCAGGCTGGTAGGCAGGTAGGTGGGTAAGTAAGTACTGTCGGTACGTGGGTAGGTAGGTATGCTCCAAATTTCCAAACGCTGTGGGTCTCGTACAAATGAAGTCTATGTGTTGGCCTACTTTGTCTCCATTATCCCCCGTTTGGGAGGAAAACTGCAGCTTTTCAAAGACTTCATAACAGTTTGCCACTCGTCTGTTTCTAGTACTGTTGCCAAAGTGCCGGCAGGGCATCAGTGCACACGGAGTGGGTAGAGGGGGGGGGCTGTACTATTCATGGCACCCCTTGATTTTCTTTTGTGGACAGGACGAAACCCCCCCATTAGAAAATCCTCCGGGCAGACAAAGCTACTTTCCTCGGCGCGTGCATAAAAAGAAGAGACGGCTCATTTTTTTGTCATTGATCTTCAGCTTAAAGTCTGGAGGTAAGCCAATCCCCTGTTAGCTCTTCTCCACATGCAGGAGGAGTGACTCAGGAGCATTCCAGGAACCCTAGAGAACAACGGACTGTGCCCGAAAAACAAAAGTAAAAGGCCGTGATTCAGTGGCGGGGCGGATGACGTTAGCGGCGGTCATCGGGAAGCTAACGCTCATGGTCACGTCACCTCCCTCTCCGTCACCTTTATCGTTTCCTGCTCTTCTGACACCGACTCGGCTTCCGGTAATCCTCTCGGGATGCTAATACGCTTCTTTAACCATCAGACTTTATTCGCTGACTACCAAAAAAAAAACCTATTGAGAAAATAAACGAAATATTTGTGAGATTGGTGTCAGAAAAATTAAAATGTCTATGTATTGAAGGTTTTTATACATTTGACTATAAAGGATTTTATACGATTGAATTCAAGTTACATTTATTGAGTGCAATGAGGATTTTAACCGAGTAGGCTTAAGTTCAATGACAGGTCACGCTGTTCTAAATGCAGAATATTTTGACTAGGGAATTTTGATAAGAGGACTCTGACGGAGGACGGCAGGCGATGTTTTGAGAACGAGGCCCTGATGACGTAGAAACGCTCGGTGTTGTTTTTGAGTTTTCCAGACATGGCGACGCCCAGGGGGGGGCTTCATTGGCACGCCCATGGGAGGAGTCGGCACACCGTCTTGCAGAAAGCCGTGGGCCGAGAGAAAAAAGCTAGAGGACTTCAGAGAAGGCTGGCCAGACACTCAGGAGACACTAATCGATTAATTCGGCCATTTTCGATGGAGTACACTTCGTTAAATTGCTAATGAAATTAATTGAATCATACTATGTAATAAATATAATATGATAATTGACTTGAAAATCCTGTTGCAAGAAATAACACAGAAATAAACTCGATCCTAAAATAACAATCAGAAGTCAACAAAATAAAGTGAGTTTAATACATTGAATCTAACTCTCACAGCCTGAGACAACTGGTCAAGTAGATATATGCTCCTGTACTGCATCTGGGTCCTCCTCCAGTTCCGGTTCCTGACAAAAATATTAGAAATACAAATAATCTAATACAAAAACTAAATCCTCAAGTCGTTGGCTGAAATGTTTGCTCATTTGAAGGGATTTCTTTTATTGCACAATATTTAAAAAAAAAAAAATCAAGTAAAGTATGAAAAAGAGTCCCCAAAATAAGAAAAATATCAGTTTTTGCATTCATTTTAATATTTAGTGTCATGATTACTGACTAGCTTCACCTGTGCCCCTCATTTGGCGCCAGCCGCTGCGGACTACCGGATCGGTCACCTGTCCCTTTTTAAACCCAGTCCTGTGATTCTCCGGTTGTCAGTCCGTCAGCGAACCTCTTTTGTTACAAGGGAAGCATTTTTGACCCTGACTCCCATCCATCCCGCTTTTTTCGCACCTGTTTCCTACCTGTCCGTTCCTGATTTCCCTGTTTGTCTCCGGCTAAAACCTGTTTTTGATCCCGACCAATTTTTGCTCTCCCGTCCCGGCTTACGACCCGTTTTTGATCCCAACCACATTTTGCTCTCCCCTCCCGGCTTATGACCTGTTTATGATCTTGACCACCTATTGCTCTCCTTTCCCAGCTTACGACTCGCTTTTGATCCTGACCAATTTTTGCTCTCCCGTCCCGGCTTACGACCCGGTTTTGATCCCGACCATATTTTGCTCTCCGGTCCCGGCTTACGACCCGTTTATGATCTTGACCACGTTTTGCCCTCCTGTCCCGGCTATCGACCTGTTTTTTCCCGTCCTCGACACCACGATCTCCCACTCCGGAAGATTCACTTCCAGATTTGGAACTCAGTCCGATTCTGTGCACGGATTGCTTCCTGCATCCCCTCTATCTCAATAGACTTGAGAGTAAACGTTACGCGATTGGGTCTACCCTTTGTGCTGGTCTTGACAGATAGAAAAACACTTTTCCTTTTTTTCATCTTTCTCTTTCTTTCTCTCTCTTGTTTTTTCGTTCTGTATTTCTCTTTCTCTTTCTTCAGCTCTTTCTGTTCCTTTTCTCCTCTCTGTCCCCTCTCCTTTTTTCTTTTTAACCTACTAGTCCGGCCCCCGTGAGAGCATATTTTTCCACCACGCGGCCCCCGAGCCAAAATGAGTTTGACATCTGGAAGCAGAGGAACCAGAGGAGAAGCGGACAAACAATTTGGAATGACTTCATAAGCATTCACCGACAAAATATAACAAACGTCAAGCGATTCCAGCAGAGAAGGCCTTGCAGGCCCCGACGGCCTTGCAGCATATGCCGCCTAGCCACAACATCCACTTTACCACTAAGGGGCTCGTCTGAGGGT
The DNA here is from genome assembly GCF_059441175.1 of Urocampus carinirostris. Taxonomy (NCBI): domain Eukaryota; kingdom Metazoa; phylum Chordata; class Actinopteri; order Syngnathiformes; family Syngnathidae; genus Urocampus; species Urocampus carinirostris. The sequence continues at coordinate 1,859,078 of NC_142365.1, forward strand.
CTCGCCCCTTGCGACCTTCAGCGCCTCCCTCAAGGTCGAACTGAAGCTGAGCTGTGTCCGACACGACGGCACCTTTTCGCATGTTTTTGCCGATTGGCCAATAAACGCGGCGCCAGGCTGAAGGGGGGCTTCAGGGGGCTTCAGGGGCCGCCTTGATGTTGGGATGGGTCACCACTATTTGGGGTGCGTCTTGGGCAAGAACAACCTGCTGCCACCCATCTTTCTCCAGGCCATTTTTTGGGGGTAAGGGTTAAATCCCCCACATGGGACAGATAGTATGGGTTTCCATGGTTACCAAGTCAAGTCATGTTCATTTGTTTGGCCCCTCATCACAAGCTGTCTCAAAAGGCTGTACAGACTATTATGACATCATCCCCTGATCTAAAACCTACATGCGGGCAAGGGAAAACTCAAAAAACCTCAAGTCAAGTCATGTTTATTTGCTTGGCCCTTAATCACAAAGAGTCTCAAAGGGCTTCACAGATCGAAGACTATTGCAAACTACGGACCATTATGACACCATCCCCTGATCTAAAACCTACATAAGGGCAAGGAAAAACACAAAAACCTCAAGTTAGGACATATTTATTTGTCTGGCCCTTAATCACAAAGAATCTCAAAAGGCTGCACGGACCACAGATTATTGCAAACTACAGACCACTAAAAAAAAACCCAAAAAATAGCGACTTTTTGAAAAAAATAAGGTGGAAATCGCATGTCCCTCGTTGGCCTCTCGGCGTCCTCACATCCCCGTGGACATCTGTTGACGTCCTCCTCCTTCTGTCGCCACGGCGACGACCTCGGGGACCCCGGGCCCCGCCCCTTCCTCGGAAGGACCCTTCCCCGGCTGCGACTCCCGGCCACTTGAGCTCTTGTCTTCCAGTTGGCTTCTTCCAGACGTTCGAAAGATAGTTCATTGGGTT